>NW_021144767.1:3476248-3498920 GCF_900634625.1 Parambassis ranga
CATTTTAATATCAGAGCCATAACAACATGGAATCATGCATTTCTTAATGTAAGGGTTTCATTTGTGAGGACATGTCAAAGTTCATGATCATAAATTCAGCTTCACATTCTTCATTTCACTGCTTCTAAGACAAAAACATGTTCTGACCTGAAATCACAGTCAGTGATTCAAATGAAAGTGAAACATCATCAACATTTAAAGCACAAAGTTGAAGCTGCTGTCACTTCCACACACTCTGCTTCTACACACAGCACAGACTCACTGAGGAACCAGAACCCAACAAGAACCCAGCATGTAGAGGCTGAGTGAATGTGGTGCTGAAGGTGTGGAGGTGGATCAGTGTGTCAGAGAACATCCATCTCCTCCTCCTCTGTCAGAGACAGAGGAGGAGGAGATGGATGTTCTTCTGTTATTGTGACGGACATAGTAACCACCATCAGAGCAGCTCAGACTCCAGGACTGATTGTTTCTTCCAAACCAGCAGTCAACACTGTTTCCTTTCCTTCTGATTCTTCTGTAACTCACTGATATATGAACCTCTCCTCTCCACTCGACCTCCCAGTAACAGCGACCAGTCAGAACATTTCTACACAGCAGCTGAGACCACCAGTCAAATCTGTCTGGATGATCAGGATATGGCTGCTCCTCTCTCACATGTGTCACCTTCCTGTTGTTGTCAGACAGTTTGAGCTTTGTGTTCACTGAGTTTGTGTCGACTTCAAGTTGACAGAAATCTGATGGAGAGAAAAAGACACAGCTGCAGTTTATCATCTGACACATCTGATGGCTTCATTCTGTCTTTACTGACTGATGTGTTGTTCATTCATACAAAGTTTATCATCAGACTTTTTGTCACTAATGTTTGAATGAACAAACACACAACTATCAGCTTTGTGTTCAAACACAAACTGGATATTTGCAGCAATGTGAGTAAAGACAGACGACACATTTAGAACATGAGAAGAACAGCAGCATCAACTGTATCATTGGATAAAGAGCATCATCCAAAAGCTCCTTCATCAGAGTCTGGAGGAGGATCTGGACTGAAAGACCAGACTCAGACCTCCTGATCTATCCTGATATTGTTCCACTGTTACTATTGTAAATACTTATTCCGCTTCTGTATTATTCTCCTTCTTCTGGACACATTTTCAGCAGAACTAGTCCCACAGCTTTAATGTGAGCGACCTGAAACTTTTACAGGACGTCCGGCTGTACCGGGACACCTGTGCTGTGACTTTTCTTTCCGTTCCGACGTACGGTTTTCACGTAAATCGCAAAAAACCAGTGGGCGAACGACATAGATGGTGAATGGGAAGAGAGAGAGAAAAAGGCAAAAGTCACAAAACCAGGAAGCCAAAAACTGAGGGAGCTGTTTCCATGGTAACCTCCACAGGTGCTCTGACTGACTTCTCTGATGACATCAGCAAAGATGGCCGCTCCCATTAACAATGCATTGGGTTCATTCAAACCAATGTAACTTCACTGTATTGATCCATAGAGAGGCAGACACACACACACACACACACACACACACACACACACACACTGATTTTCAAAATAAAAGCCTCCAAATCATTACAGACCTTACTAGGCCTGGTAAACTACACACAAGCCACCCAGAAATATGCAGACACACACACTATACACACCTGCCAACACACAGACACACAAACATGGATTTTCAAAATAAAAGACCCTGCACAATAACAGGATATGGCTGACGTGTAGAATTTCAAAATAAAACACTTAAACATGTTTTAACATGCATTAGGGAGTGTCTCCAACCCACCCCCCACACACACACACACTTACACAGACACACACTGATTTTCAAAATAAAAGCCTCTAATTCATTTCACAGCTAACTAGCGCTAGCCACCCCTACAAATTATACATCAAATCGACCGGCTCGGGCAGGACTACTACCCTCTGAGGTTTGGTAGCGATCGGATAAACGGTGTTTGAAAAAATCCAGAAAAACTGCGATCAACCCTCCACACAGGCATCAAATCACTGTCAAACTTTGAAGGCATGGTGTTTGGGCATGCTTTCACACAGAACCTTCATTCAAAATGTAAAATGTAGATAAACATTAGACCTCTGACATATTGAGTCCCCATGTCTGTGCCACTTTTTGTTTTGACAGGCAAGCCACTTAAGCTGACCTAACCCCCCTCATAGGAAATAATGGGAAACTGGTGAGATCCCTGACAAAACCCAGCTAACTTTGGAAGCCTATCAGTCTGGCATGCCTCTACACAGAATATTCATTTCAACTGCAAACTGCTCATAAGGAGTTGGACTTTATCATACTGAGTCCTCATGTTCATGTCTTTTACCAAACTTCATAAAATAGCAGCCAAAGTCACATCCACATCTTTAGGATTCCTCCATTCAGAATGAATGGAGAAGCTTGGGGCCTATTAAACCTTATATAAAACCAATCAGAAACACTGTAAAAGCATGAAATGTCATCAGTGGCATCTTTCACATCTGCCGGTGATCAGGAATGAGGTTTGGTGGTATATAATGGGGCGGACCGGCAGCAGAGTGTGGGTGAGCGCGCATTGGCCCACTCAAAATTTCTTGTGAAATTTTCTAGGTTATATATACAATAGTTATTTCTATTTTCTTTCCTGTTTGGTTCTTCTGTCCTTATGTTCCTTTCTTTGGTTGGGATTGTTGGTGCATTATCATTGAGGGTTCTTCCTGTAGAACAGACCAAAAGTCCAGTTCATATGTTCACTGGGCCGAAGCCTCTGTCATAAAATCAATAATGTCATAATATGCCACCAGTACTGTTGTCCACAGGATGAAATCACACGTTTAAAAATGATTATTATTTATATATATTTAACATTTCACCACAAGATGGCAGCAAACATGGTCAAACTCTCACCACCCTGTTTTGCCAGTGATCTGTGTTTTTTTTTTTTTTTTTTTTTATTGCCCATTTCTAAAATGGCAAGTGTGAGTAAGAAAAGGAAGGTTGACAGCGAAGGCCGAAGTTTCAGGACAAGTGGAAATGGAAGAAGAATGTGAGGGCAAGACATCTTGCACATTGAAACCTGTTTTGGAGCCAGACCTGCCCCCTTTACTGCAGCTGAGAGCCCAGTCTCTTCCTTCTCATCAGAGGTCCCTCGTTAATCGCGGGGTTACGTTCCAAAAATAACCCGCAAAAGGTGAAATCCGTGAAGTGATCGGCTTTATTTTTTACAGTTATTCTAGATGCTTTAAGGCTGTGAACCCTCACTACACACTTTATACTCCTTTCTCTCCTGTTCAAACACTGTCAGAGTTCAAACCTTCATAAAAATAAGTCCAGTGTTACAGAATGAAACCAAAGCACAAAGCAAAATAAAAGGAAATATAATAACTGAAGATTAAAAAATGGTTTGTGAAATGGAAGTTGTGGCGGCTGCACTAAAATGAATGATAAGTTAATGTGGTCTGTCATTTAAAAGATGACTGGACATACTTTCTATCTACTGACAGGGCGCCGCCATGACGGTTGGAAAGCTGCCCCGTGATTGGTTGAATGGAAATGCTGCATTGTGCTGAAAATCAGGGCGTTTGTAGCAGATTGGGAAAAAAGGGAAGAAGCGGTGCAGGGAAACATGGCGGATAACGTGTTTTGTTACTAATTGATTAGAAACTTTAAACAGAGACCCCGTGTGAAACTTATTTTGGTGGTAACTCGTTTTCTTAAACAGTGGCGTTTCTCGCCCTAACCCTAACCCTAATAATGCTGCTCACAGCTCAGTGTCTCAGTGTCTTCACTCTTCAGTCCATCAGTCCAGTCTGACCCTTTGGATGAGATTCTTTGTGTCTGAGTCCTGCCTGCTTTTGGACTGTGGAGCTGTTTCTTCCTGTGTTTGGACCTTTTCAACCCTTTGTGGTCTCTTATTGGATTTTGTCTTTTGTCTGCTTTGGTTGTCTCTGTTATGTCCCAGGCTGAGGGGAAACCCACACACAGCATGTCTGCACCTCCCCACTCGTCCCCACTCTCAGATCGGCAGCTACACAGGCTGGTTTCAGTGTTAGGCTGCAGTTCATGAACTCAGAGCTGAGCAGTGCCCAAACAAACACAGAGACACTACAACACACTAAAGCTCCCTAACAAGAGAAAAAAGGAAAACCAATGACAAAGCTGGAACCTAAAACTCCTGCTGGGGAGTAATAAACTCCAGTAAACACCAAAGAAATCCAACCGCCGAGGCTGCGCTACAACAGCTCTGATGGACTGATAGAACACTGACTCATGCACAATAACATGAGGAAAGACTGAGTCAAACTTACACCTCCTTGGAACAGGTTTTAACCTCTGCTCTCCACCATGCTCCACCCTGCAGGAAGAAACACAGTCAGAATGATTTTCTAACCAACATGAGTCCAAACTGCTGATCAACATGAAGCAGAGTTCCTCAGTTTGTCAGAGACACACAAACAGACTGAAACTCATCTGTGTCGACTCCAGAAGAGTCTCTCCTGATCTGCTCTGTGTTTATTCATGTCCTCCATTCTGTGAAATATTGCTCTCTGTCAGTGCTTTACTGTAAAATCCTCTTCATGCAGCAACAGTGTAGGTTTGATCTCAGCATTGTGCATTTATCCAAAGCAGCAAACAAGCCACACTGTCTCTGACTGTTTGTTCCTTTCACTCTATATGCAAACACAAGCCTGGTTCACATGTGTCATGGATGGAAGAGTTTCTGACACACTTCAAATAAATACATTCACTCATGTCTGTGTGTAGTTTTTTACAGTGATAATATGTAGTGTCTCCCTGCTCTCTGTCTCTGACTGAAGGAACTCCTCCTTCTACCATTGTGTTGTCTCCTCTGAAGCTTCACATATGGATTGTTTCAGGAACATTTGTTTGTGGAAATAATTCAGTGGTTCTTACAGCTGAGGACATTAATAAGTAGGGCATCATTTAGTATTTGATCTGCACTAAGTGTGACTGAAATCAGTCTGTATGTATTTTGACATGAAGAACGTGTATAAAGAAAAGTGAAGTTAACATGATGGACACTTAATGATGGAGGAAGATGAACATCAGGGATCAGTGATTATTTCTTCTCTGCAGTTTCAGTCCATCCATCAACAGCTGTGGATATATGAGCTAAACTGACAGACTGAGGAGGACTCATGCTCTGTGGTCTCTGTGTACCTGAGAGTCTTCAGACTACAATCTGGACTGTTGAGTAAAGCAGACAGCAGCTTCACTCCTGAGTCTCCTGGATGATTGTAGCTCAGGTCCAGCTCTCTCAGATAGGAGGGGTTGGAGGTCAGAGCCGAGGCCAGAGAAGCACAGCCCTCCTGTGTGATCAGACAACCTGACAGACTGGAGGTACAAAACATGTCATGAACTCAAGAAGAAAGAAGGAAAATCCAACAGATCTTCAACATGAACATGAAGCAGAATTTAACTGATGATCAAAAAGCTGGATCCTGACCTGAGAGTCTCCAGTCTGCAGTCTGGACTCTTCAGTCCACGAGACAGCTGCTTCACTCCTGAATCCTGCAGGTCGTTATTATCCAGATCCAGCCCTCTCAGACTAGAGGACTGGGAGCTGAGGACTGAGGACAGAGCTTCACAGCTTCTCTCTGAGAGGTTACAGCTGCTCAGCCTGAAAGAAATGAAATGTGTACATTTAACAATACTGAATAATTGTAAAAAGTAGAGCAGTGCAATGAAAAAAACAATTCTACAACATGAAAGGACACTATTGTCTAAGCTTAGTAATGTCAGTGGTTATAATTTGTGAATTATGTTTGTACCTACTTTATTATTAATCATCGGCGAATCATCAAATTAATCCTTACTGACACATAGTGACTGCTGCAGTGCATGAACTGAATGAGCGAATGAATGAATGCATCAATAACCAGTTACAAAATTTGTTCTAAATAATGAAAATCAAGGTGTCAATGTTTTATTGTTCATATAAAAATCAACCATGTTTGAAATGGTTCATAAATCCACCTACAGAACTTTGTTGGAGGCTTTGACCACTGGCAGCAGCCTCAGAAGAGCCTCCTCTGAAGCAGAGTATTTCTTCAGGTCAAACACCTCCAGATCTTCTTCTGATGACAGTAAGATGAAGACCAGAGCTGACCACTGAGCAGGAGACAGTTTATCTGTGGAGAGACGTCCTGATCTCAGGGCCTGTTGGATCTCCTCCACTAGAGAACGATCATTCAGTTCATTCAGACAGTGGAACAGATTGATGCTTCTCTCTGCAGACACATTCTCACTGATCTTCTTCTTGATGTACTGGACTGTTTCCTGATTGGTCTGTGAGCTACTTCCTGTCTGTGTCAGCAGGCCCGTAGAAGAGTCTGATTGGTCTCCAGTGAAAGACCCAGGAGGAAGCGGAGGAACAAGTCCAGGTGTCCATTTGGACTCTGTAAGGACTTGTCCACAGCACTCCGGTGGAGGTGTTTTAGTTTGGATTTGTGTCTAATGACTTTAGACCACCAAGATTGTTCCAGCAGGTTGACAGCAGAGCTGATGAAGGTCAGATGGACATGAAGAGCAGCCAGAAACTCCTGAACACTCAGGTGGATGAAGCAGAAGACCTTGTCTTCCTCTTTGAAGATCTGTGTGAACACTCCTGATTTCACTGGGGCTGGTTTATCGATGCCACAGTCTGTCAGGTCTGATTCATAGAAGATCAGGTTTCCTTTCTGCAGCTGATCAAACGCCAGTTTTCCCAGAGCCTGGATCATCTCCCTGCTCTCTGGGCTCCAGTGTGAATCTGTCTGAGTTCCTCCATCATACTTTACCTTCTTCACTTTGGTCTGAACCACCAGGAAGCGGATATACATCTCAGTCAGGGACTTGGGCAGCTCTGCTCCCTCTCTGGTTTCCAACATGTCCTCCAGAACTCCAGCAGTGATCCAGCAGAAGACTGGGATGTGGCACATGTTGTGGACGATTCGTGATGTCTTGATGTGGGAGATGATCCTGCTGGCCTGCTCCTCCCCTCTGAATCTCTTCCTGAAGTACTCCTCCTTCTGTGGGTCAGTGAACCCTCTGACCTCTGTCACCACGTCCACACAGTCAGTAGGGATCTGATCGGCTGCTGCAGGTCTTGTGGTTATCCATATGCGAGCGGAACGCAGCAGTTTTCCATTGATGAGGTTTTTCACCAAGATATCGGTGGTGGTGGACTTAGTTACATCAACAGAGTGACTATCATCAACATGAAGGTCCAGATGAAGGCGGCTCTCATCCAGTCCGTCAAACACAAACAGAAGCTTGAATTCACTCTTGTCGTAGTTGCTGTTTCCTGATGACTGCAGAGCAGTAAAGATGCAATTAAGAGCCTCCTCTTTGATGTCCACAGCCTCTGGGATACATTCATGAATGAGATTTGCCAAACTGAACTGTTTTCCCATCCGTGGATTCAGCTGGCGGAAGTAGAAGGGGAAAATGAGATGCACATCTTGATTGGCTGTTCCTTCAGCCCAGTCCAGAACAAACTTTTGCACCAGGAAGGTCTTTCCAATTCCTGCGATTCCGTGGTCAGCACTGTTTTTATGGGTCTGTATTCTCCAGAAGGATGTTGGAACATGTCTCTGGGTTTGACAGATTTTTCAGTGTCTCTGGGCCTCGAGGCTTTCTGGATCTGTTGGACCTCATGCTGTGTGTTGTCAGGGCTGGCTGTGATGTATAGCTTTGTGTAGATATCAACCAGACGCTTTTTTTGTATTGCCGAGCCTTCTTGTGCACACAGAAACCTGTCCTGGAAGTGTGATTGGAGTTTCTGTTGGTAATATGTAATGTGATGTGGTTCTGGCACTGGAACCATCCCATCTGTGTCAAAAACAGTGAGTAGGTTAGTGTGTGTACACATACAGGCACTGAGCATTAACTTTTAGAGACAGCCCAGTCTGTTCCTACAAAGCAATACAGATCCATCATTGTCCAAAACACGTCTCTGATGCAGATGATTCAAGATGGGGGACACAAAAGTGCCACACTGTTCGACACCCATAAGAGCCAGAGCCGTGTTCTAATGGGAAAGTGTTAAAGCTACAATCAGAACATCGTATCTGTGTGAATCAAGTTCCTCAGTCCTACTCTTCCTTTCATGATAGGTTGGTGCCCCCTGCAGTGCGAGCATGGAAACAGCAAAACGGACCTGAAAGTGGCAAACCTTTGTCTCTGGATAATGTGGATGATTCTGTAAAGAGGCTGGTGGTTTGTTATGTCATTGTTAGTTATAAGCATGTGTGTGTCAAGGGAAGTGGAAAAAGTGGAAAGAGTTAAACAGTGTTTAAGGTGCTCTGATCACTTGCTTTGTCTTTCAGACTTACGAAGCGATATTTTCGACTGCTTTCTTTATTACCTACATGACATATTAAAACTTCATACTTGTACTTTTACTTACAATACTTGAGTACATTTTAAAGGAGAGACAGCGAGATCCCAAAGTGGAATTTGGTGGCACATACCACTATCGAAGTGGTATGCCCCGCCTAATCAGATAAGCTGGTTTCAGTGTTAGGCTGCAGTTCATGAACTCAGAGGGGAGCAGTGCCCAAATCAACAAACAAAAAGACACTAAAACACACTAAGGTTCCCTAACAAAAGATAAAAAAATGGCAAAGCTGGAACCTAAAACTCCTGACCCAAAAACAGGAGAACAAAGAAAAAGGGCGTCTCCCTCCTACAAGCTGCAGCTACACATGACAATATATACAGAGCTACTTACAAATGACAATGACTGATCCAAAAGCAAGATGGACTCCAGCTACACAAACACATCAACACAACAGGTACTCAGACACAGACTAAAGACACACAAATCATCTGGCTCATGTGAGAGTGGAAGTGAGGAGGACATGAGACTAAAAAGACACCTGGGACATGCTAGCAGGTCACAGTCCATATTCACTCCAATGACATCACATCCAGACGTTTGATGGACAAAAGCCTTTTTCTTGTTGCATATGTGGGTCAGAACAATAAGGATCCAGTAAGTGTGCAATGACACTGTGACTGAATACAAGAGACAAATGTCCATTAAAGACAGGACTTCTGATGGACTGATAGAACACTGACTCATGCACAATAACATGAGGAAAGACTGAGTCAAACTTACCCTTCCTCACATCAGGTTTTAACGTCTGCTCTCCACCATGGTCCACCCTGCAGGAAGAAACACATTCTGACTGTGTTATATCAAAGGCTGTCATGTGTGTAGCTACGTTGGTTGGCAGCATCAAAACACATGTGAGACAGTGAGCACGAGACACAAGAGATGGCAGCCAAAAAGAACGTCTGTATAAGGAGCTATTCTGTAATGAAACCTGTCAGTCATGTAAAGTTCACTAATGAAATTAGTTCATCATAATAATAACTGATGCATGGCATCTAACAGGCTAATCGCCTGCACAATAGTCCTAACAGTCCTCTTAAGGTCTCCTTTAGAAAACAGGACACTCATAGTATTTCTGAAAACCATCTTACATATGTTCACAAAGAAACCAGGGAAGATGAAGCATTTGCTAATGATAATATGGAGTAAGGAGGCGTTCAGTTCATGTGTTGTGCTTAAAAATATTGTTCATATTACGATGTTAAAATACATTTTCCTCTCTGTTTTTTTGAGAGTGAGTGGTTTAAAAAAAAGAAAATGAGAGATGAGTAGTTCTAGTATGGAAAGTAATGGTCCAGCCAAATTGTCTCATGTTAATGTTGATATTTATAATCAGTTAAGCTGATAATGAGAATATTTATAATGATCATTGAGAGGCCATGTTTTACATGGTACATGGTTGTGTACACATGTGTTTATATGTCCTTATCTATATGTAAAGACATATTCTGTTATGAGAATATTATTGTAACCCTATTTTGGCCTATACAGGCCGGGTGTCTTTTCTTTATGTGGATCCCTGGGTTCAAGATCTTTCAGAGCCGAAAACTCTGTTTATATGTAAACGAAGGAAAAGTAAAGGTAACACGAGTAAAATATAGAATATATATTGTTCCTCATGATGACACTGGTGTTCAGGCCTGGGTGTCCTCACAGAGCTTACCTCTTATTGAGGTCATCGATGAGCAGCTGCTCGTGCGTCTGGAGGATGTGGTAGAATTTATCTTTGGCCTCTGTTCCAGCTTGCAGGAACGTGTAGAGCTCCCTGACCTTGTCCTGGCTGGTGGGCTGAGCTCTGATCCGATCATATGCTTCCTGCTGGATGACCGAGCCCAAGAGCTGGTCCAGGATGGGGTCGATGTTGCTGATTCTCTGGATCAGGTCAGCTCTGTGTTCATCCACAAAGTGCGTGTCTGAGAGGAGAGCAGAGAAAGATGATGACCTCTGTGGTGCGTTCAGGAACCCCTGCCCTCTGTCCTGTGAGGACTGATGGGCTTCAGGGTGTATAGAACGCTGAGTGCCTGACATTTCCCAGTTTGGGATCAATCAAAGAATAAAGATCATCAGTCTATCAGCTGGTTTATGGTGTGTTCAAGAGGAACTGGTGCTGACCTTTGGACTCTGCCCTCTTTGTGAGGTCAGAGAGGTCAAAGGTCAGGTCAGTAAAAACCCAAATACTCGCACTGAGGTTTGTGTGGTGTACAGAGAGAAGACTGTACTCACCGTCAGCGGGCTTTGCCATCAGTCCAGCTGTGTCTCCAACTGAAACAGAGGAGACACCGTCAGTGACAGTGGCTGGACCTTCAAAGTTTGAACTAGCTGCAAGTGAAGTAGCTGTGAACAAGTGTAGAACCTGCAGAGTTATAGAGTTGTCTGAAGAGGTTTCACTGCTCCTCCAAGCAGCTTCATGTAGTTCTAACATGCCTCTCGTTTCAGGTGTCTTCACTTCCTTGTGTCTCCTCTGCTGATCACTGCTGGCCCTAATGTGTCTCACCTGTGTCCTGTTTTTTCCTGCTCCTCGTGTGTTTTTCTTGCTGACATCTTTCAAATATAGTATCACAATCAGTGTTAATTTTGTTGACGAATCATTTTCGTCATAGTTTTTGTTAACGACCTTTTTTTGCTGATAAAAATGAGACGATAACTAAATAAAACTAACGCACGGTGCCAAAAACGAAGACGAAATGTATTGACACTTTCGTCAACGAATAAAAACGAGACGAAATTATTGATGGAGACGAGATCCAGTCAGAGCAAATTTTGTTTGTGGAAGGGAGGGACGAATCAGGAGACGGCGGCAGAGAGCCAATCAGAAGTGATCTCTCTGTGTAAGGACGTTACCCCGCGATGCTGGAAGAAGGCGTACTCATGCATGGTAACACAACACAGGAGAAGAACAGACACACGGACACGTTTGATGTCAAGACAAACAGGACGGTTCAAACCGTGTGGAGCGACTATCAGCGGTAAAAACACAACAAACGTGAAGCGACGTTTGCAGACGAGTCATCGTAACTTCCGCTCAAAGATACACGTGACAAAATCTATAAATGAAAACAGCGCTGATGGTTTTACGGCATGCGCACCGTTTCTAAGTTGTCACTGAAGTGTTTTGCTGTAGTTATGGAGTATCATGAAGAAAGTCATGACTGAACAGTGTATTCAGGGAGAGCAGCTCACTGTTCACTGGTTCTTAGGTCATAGCAATTAAATAAAGAGGTGTTTGTTCAAATTACACAAGTTAAAGCTGTGCCTGTGTTATGCACAATAAAACCTTAATTATTTCATTCATATTTCATCAAAAATATATATCAAAGAATTTTAGTCGACTAAACTAGACTAAAACTTAAAAAATGTTGATGACTAATATGTGACTAAAATAAAATGACATTTTAGTCACAACACTAAAATAAAAACTAAATTAGAAATTGCTGCCAAAATTAACACTGATCACAATAAATAATCTACAGAAATACATTTGAAAATAAATATTTATATATTTATTCTCATAATAAAGGCACAATTCAAGTCCATATTTTAGGAATAATTAACATGTACTAATTTAATGTTACTCATTAATTTAAACTCCTGAATAAAGATTACAGGCACTTCTGAGTGCAAAACGTTACAAGCTCTTTAAGGAAATATCAACCCACATTATTTCAGTGTAGAAATGTGAGCTGTTTAGTTGGTGTAGTTGTGTCCGTGTATAAATGTCAGATTATGTTGAAATGACTTAACACAGTCTTGTTAGCTTCACATAATTTAGTTATTTCGATTGAACACAACAAAGTTCTGTGGAACTTGTTGACAACTATATTAAGTAAATTGGACAACTTCATCAAAGGGGAACTGTGCATGTCACACAGCCAAGTGCTGCACCTGGTGTCAGGTGTAGGTATCAGGTTGGTGATCGTTCAGTTTACTCAACAATGTTGCGTTTGAATTGACTTAGTTGGTTTGTGTTGCTTCAACAAGTTTACATTTTAAGTTTAGTTTTAAAACCAAACCACACAAATGTTAATGAAACTGCACATAATTACATTATTTGATCAACAACTCACTGAGATCACTTTCACTACCTGAGGGTACAAACACTGCACTTTTCACACTTTTATATGCCTGGGTCCAGTAGACCCCAAACATCCTGTATATAATAGAAATGTGTGTGTGTGGGTCATGAAAATGTGTTCAGATATATGTTCATCACAGTCAATGAGCCAGGGCCAGTGAGTCTCAGTTTAAAACAATAATTGGTTGGATCATTTTTTCTGTTGATGAAAAATACAAAGGGTCCCACAGACAGTCAGAGTCAGTTTGACCTTTGACCTCATGCTCCTCATGGCTCTAACATGCACTGTGAGCTGTAGTCTTATACAGACAGGTGTGTGTCTTTCCTCATCCAAGTCCAATCAGCATCACCAACACAGCTGGATCAGATGAAGGTTAGAACCATCTGAATCATTTTTCACTTTTTGTTTTTTAATCTGCAGAAATGTTTCCTGTCAACATGGGGTGCTGTGTGTACAAAAAATAACTGAAATGATTTCAGCAAATGGCTTGCAGCTGTTTACGTGAGCAGATGCTGTACTTAATGACTGGAATGTTTAATCATTTATTTCATTTCATCCCAAACGGACCAGATCAGGACTGACCTCACGTTTTTAAAGACTAAAAGACTAAAATGAAATGACTAAAAAGACACCTGGGACCTGCTAGCACACACCTTCATACAAACACAACACTCCCCCACAACACTTACGCCACTGAATACCACTGTCACTCTGGATTCTACCAGCAGATGGAGACAAAGTAAACATGGGTCAGAGTACAGAGAGTGTAGAAATAACGTCATGATAAACAGTGAAGAAGCATTTTACATTAAGATTTCATATGATGTCTGAAACATTGGATTGTAACTTATCTATAAAACTATGTTTTTGTAGGATTCACAAAAAGTGCTTTTGGACTGTTTATAAGCAGGACCTCCATCTTTCTCCAAGCTTAAAACAGCTGAGAGTTTTCAGCTCATCACTTCTGGAAACACTTCATTTTAAGAGACGGCCTCAGAATGCTGTTAGAAGTGTTCTTATGATTCCTGAACACCATCTGTGCATCATAACTCAATCTCTACAGCTGCATTGGATCTCTGCTTGTTAATCAGTGATGGACGATAACATGTTACTGCACAGGTTTCCACCATTTTATGGCTGCATTAAAGACTTTGAACCTGGCTGCTGCTCAGTAAAAGCTCCATCTACAGTTTAACATGAATGAGTGACACAGTGAGAATGTAAAAAGTCAAAAGTGTCTGACTGAACACATGATGCAGACACAGTGTTAACAGATGCTGCATTGTTCTACAAAGAGCAGTTTGATGACAGACTTTCTGTTTCATGCTGACTGTGAACATTTTCAAACATCTGGAACATGTTTAATGACTGTATGAAGCAGCCAGCAGTCCTCCACAACAGGACAGTGAACGCCTCTCACTAGCTGAATCACACTGTCTGTTAGAATGACACAAAGATCTCTAACAATCAGATGATCGGCACGAGACGAACAGATACAGTAAATCTTCCAAATGAAGCACAACAATCAAACACTTGAAGTCACAGTAACACAACAACACTCATCAATAAACTGCTGTTTGTACCTCCTGATGGAGAAAAGAATCTGGATGAAGCCGAGGAGTGAAGGTGACGTCCATCAGCAGGAAAACAGCAGAGAAAGAACAAACATGGAACTCACAGCAGGAGCTTTTCAACGCTCTGTTGATGCACAGAAAGGCTCAGCTCTCTGGATTCATCGTCACACTCAAGGCTTCTTTAAGGAAACATGATGACAGTGTTCTGACCTTTGGAACAAAGAGCTCAGGTCAAACATTCACAGACTGAACCAGCACAGACTTCTTATCAGTTACAGTTACAGACCTTGATCTGACCGTAAGGAAGGAGAAACACACCTTCTTAATAAAGTGTGTTTCAGTGAAAACAAATCCATCAGCTCCAAACATCATTTACACTCGCTATAAATGTAACATTTGATGTTCTTATCTGACTGTTACTATGAATAAACTGTGTGAGGACTTTGTGTAGTTAGATCACAACCCACAGCGAGACTGTGACAGAAGCAAAGAACAGATTTACAAATTTGCAGAAAATTATTATTTGATTACGATCAGACACATCAATGCTTTGGTTGTTCTGCCAGCACAGTGGTACAGATCCTGAAAATGAATAATCTGAGCAGATTGATTGTGGGTGGATGAAAGAAGTGAGCAGATGAGGTATTCTCAGTTTATATAATATGAAGGCAGGTTTCTGGAAACACTTCATTTGAGAGACGGCCTTCAGAATTGCTGTTAGAAGTGTTCTTATGATTCCCTGAACACCATCTGTGCATCATAACTCAATCTCTACAGCTGCATTGGATCTCTGCTTGTTAATCAGTGATGGATGATAACATGTTACTGCACAGGTTTCACCATTTTATGGCTGCATTAAAGACTTTGAACTGGCTGCTGCTCAGAGTGAGAACATTACTTGAAGCTGATGGGGAGCTGTGTCACTGCACAGTGTTCTGTGTGAAGCTTCGACACACGATTCAAGAAAAAGGTTCATTACTCGAGGCTTCATTGACACAGTGCTCCAGTAGGGACATATAGTGGTGGATAAATGAACTGTGGTGCGTTTTATTGGTTCATGGATTGTTTGGGATTTGAATCGCCGCACAGTCTCGTTTGACTACACTACATGGTTGAATGGTTTCAGGCTGACCACAATAAAATACATTAAACTTTAACTTTCACCTGCACAAATTTGTATACAAAGTTACATTTGAAGTGATCATCATGATTAATCGATTAAAATGTTTAACACCAAAGCATTTGCGGCGGGAGAACAAAGCTGGATGCTGGTGTAGGGGCATCATCGTCGGTTTTGGGTGCGAGAGGTTCCGGGTTCAAAAACTTATGATACGAGGAATCAGCAAGAGGTCCCTCCACACACAACATGCCAGAGAAACGTGATCAATAACTTTTCTTCTACTAACATGTACACAATGACAAATTGCGATGTATGTATCAAAGTAGCTAATTATTTCACTATCTAACTGATTGATCTATTACTATTATTGATATATAGTCATATCCCTGAACACACCCGATCCCACCAAGCGATTCACAACCCGAACCAATCACATGACTCGTATGCCGTTCGAAGCACTCAACTGCTTCAAACGTCACTGAAGTGGTTCAAACGTCACTAGTCACGTGACCGAAGCAAGCCTCGGCACAGTGTGAGACCGATTACGTGATTTCAGACTCGATCGGAATCGGACATTACCTCCGATCAGGACTCGAATATATTTATTATTATATTTACTATAATAGTTATGATAACAAAAATATTGATTTAAAGACACGGGCAGTATGTGTGGATATGTCAAATATTATACATTTCTGTTCATGAAATATTATTGATGGACATGCTAGATAAATATTTACCAGATCACATTTAACACATTATGAAGAGTTATTATAGATTATAATATTACATATTGATGTCTATTTACCATCATTTACTTTAAAACCATAAATATGTCTTTTATATATTGTATAATTTTGATTCAGTAGAAACAGTCCATGAAGAAAGTGACTTTAAACAGCTTCAACATTCCAACAGTTAAAAACAATGTTTAGTTCTTACCTGTTACTATTCAGTTTAGTTCAGGACCAAAGATCCTCACACAGTGAAACAGGCTCATACAAAAACCTGCTGAGTGAAGCATCCAAATCAGGGAGCAGGATTCTGTCAGAATTCCATGTTGCAGGAACGTCTGTGTAAAACAGAGACACTGAAAATCTCCATGTTTGTAAAAGCACCACAGCGTCCTCATCATAGCTTTTTCCTGTGGTTCTAAACGTCCTCTGTTACATGTGAAGCTCCGACTGGAAGACCCCAGTCAGCGCCCCCCTATGGTCACATTGGACTCATTCCTTCCTTTGTTGGGATCAATAACATGCATTTGTGCAGCTTTCGATGCTTCAGAGCTCTTTGATTGTTTGAGTCTGAGATGGAGGTGAACATGAAGCTGATGTGGTTTTCTGTTCTCTGGGTTTTTGTTCGGCTGCCTCCATAATCTCTTCACTGTGGGACCTTCCACTCCACCAACAGGAGCAGTAGGTGGCTGAATGATCCTCTTTAACTGCCTTGAGTCCAGCTCCAGCCCTTCTGTGCTTGTACAGCTGAGAACTCATCTCTCTGAGGAGACTGTAACCTCCATAGATGTCACCATTATCATTATCAATATAGAGAATCAGTCTGAATGTGTCCTGGTCTTCTTCTGGTACCAGAATACAAAGCTGTCACTACACTGTTGAAGCCCTCCACAGCTGAAGGACACATGTCCACCGACTCTCCTGGTCAGCGAGGCATCGTCCTGGGTCAGATCTGCTGCCATGGAAACCAGCGCTGCAGAGACATGGTGGAGGTCAGTGTTTGTTACAGGTGCGGCTCGTCGGCGCCTGATTGGCTGGAAACACTCACCTAACACAGCAGAGAGCAGCAGCCGGCAGGAGAAGCATGTTTCCTCTGGTGAACTCACAGAGAAGTGACGCTCTGATGCAGCTGAGGCCAAACGAGGACGAGCTGCTCAAAACTCCCATCAGCCCCTGCTGCCCTCAGATAAGACTGCTGAGTGCTGTGGTTTGTAACCACACCATGAAGGAGGAGCTTCAGATGAGACTGATCACTGCTAATAGAAAAGAAAAGAATTCTTATGAAGAATAGTGCCATGATATCTGGTATTATCCTGTCACCACAGTTTGTGTGTGTGTGTGGTGAGGAAGGCTGGAGAACAGGAGAGATGAGGGTTTGGACTAATTGGACTTATTAATGACTTTTTACTAACCAGACTGAAAACTGTGTCATCACACACCCACACATGTTGTGTTATAAACTACTACTCATACATATTTATACACATACATATGTTTTTAAAGCATGCTGTGTGGATGGGAAAGGAGGCAGACCTGAGCCTGTCTGAGCATGTGGCTCCACCTAGTGGACAAAAGTGCAAACCACTGGCCCGGTCACAGAAGTCAGAGGCTCATGCAGATCATGGGGCATGTTTTGCAGTGCTTATCACGAGCGTGCTTCTCCTGCAGTTCACACACTTGTGAGGACAAACACTTGTTGTTGCAGGACTGACTGTCTGTGGTGGTTTGGCAGCGTCCTCCTGATAGTTTTAGTCTCTATCAGATGTTCAGGTGAGCCACACATCAAGACATCAGATAAAAACAGGACCTGCTCCTTCCTGCAGGAATAAAAGCACTTGAGTGATGAACAGCTGATATTTTGGGTTTTATTCCTAACAACTTCACACACTACAGACCAGCCTCACTGCTGCCTCACTTCTCTAAAGTCCTTGAAACACTGTTTAATGATCGCTTAGAAACATTTATTGAAGAACATCAGTTATTAAATGAAAGCCAACATGGATTAGACTGAAAAGATCAACCTCAATGGCAACAACTGATGCAGCAGAAGAAATCTCAAATGAGCTGCACAATAAAGAAATCTGCCTGGAACTGGGTCAAAGTGGTTTAACTGATAGAGTGCAATATGTGCAGATGGCAGTTTGCTTCTAGGTGTCTTAGCATTGCTTGTGCTGTCCACCAGGGGTCAGTATTAGGTCCTTCTTGCTACATTCTGCACAGCACAGATCCTGTTTAAAGCATATAATAACTTCTTACCTGGTACCATCCAGAAACTCTTCACTCTGAGAGAGAGTCTAACAGTCTGAGAGGTTATGGCAACTTTAAAGTCCTGATGGTGAGAAGCACCAGGAAGAGTCTGTGTGTCTGTATGTGGAGTCAAAGGGTTAATACTAATAATCAGTTATATTAAATTATGGATGATTATAGTATATTGTGTGATTCTCTGTTTCTATGCATAGATTCATCCTGTGCTGTTGTTATGTATGTGCTTACAGTATGACAGGAAGCAGCTACAGGTTATGTTCTATGAATGATGGAGACGGGTGGAGTCAGATCAGTTCTACTTCCTTCCACTCCCTTTCAAGCATATAGTGCAGACTTTATGTACAAGCATGTATCCAGGGTCAGTTCTGCAGGCTTGTTACACTGGCCCTTACACGGTCCTACAAAAAGTAAATGACTGTGATTTTATCTGCCATGGCATTTGTGACGGCCACAAAAGTGTCACATTTGTGTTTTGGGAATAACGTTTGTAATGTATTGTTTGTTTTTGGAATAGGTATATACTTGAGAAACGTAAAGTGTGTTTTGTAAGGCTTTTCCTTTAAAAAAATGGGTCTGTAATAACCACTCCAGAACAGCAGGGGGCAGCGTCGAGGGTGGGTTTCTCTGCGCTACAGGTGGATTTTCCTCATTACTGCAGAGAGCGCACTGTGAACTGACGCGCTGTCGTCCTGCCTCATCATTTCTTTCCTGAATTTCAGGTTAGTGATGTGTAAAATGACACAGAATAAGGATAACACGATGTGAAAATGTGTTTAAGAGTTGAGTGAGTTATGTTGGCCAAATAGCTCTGTAGAAACATGGGTTTAATTAGTTGCTGTGCTCCGTGACGAGCAGGCTGAGCCTGAGATACTTTGTTAGCTTGGCACACACATATCCCTCCGCGCAGTGTGTGCAAGTGAGCTCCGTATAAGTTTGCTCCCACTTGGTTATGAGTTGTTTCGCCAAATGAGTTGTGAATAAAATGTTTAGGATTGAATATGAGTAAGACAGAGTTAAGTAAAGAGTTGTTAACCTTGGTTTGATGGGTCTTTGCAGTATGGTGATTACAGTGAATGAGTTATGCTCATCGAAGGACAGTTTATATTAAAGACTGTTAATAGAAGTTGTAAAAACATTTTGAATAGCTTAATATTACAATAGTCCATACATTTTGAGTATAAAGAGTAAGAAAAGACATTTTTGGAAATGTATGTTATTTTGGGATGGACTGTAATTTATTGATGTTGATTTATGATTGATTCATGTTGAACGGACATTCAATATTGCACATACATTGGACATAATGAGTCTGAACAATAAGAGTTATTGTTATAAGTATTTTCTGAAGGAAATGTCCAAATAAATGACTGCAGAGAACGCACTGTGAACTGACACGCTGTCGCCCTGCCTCATCATTTCTTTCCTGAATTTCAGGAGTTTATCTGGCAGCCCGGTGCCGTTGCTACGGTACCCGTTACACATTCACTACCTCAGATTGGTCAACACTCACAACATCTACATGAGCATCAGTGAGACTTGGCTGCTGAGCGGGACCATGAGCGCTTATGGTCTGGCTTGGTGCTCAGCCAGATGAAGTTTGACTCCCAGCAGCAACCAGTGGTCTCGTGTGTGAGGCCGCCTCCCACTCGCCACAAAGGAGGACCTGCTGCTGTTTGGACCCCTGTCTGTAATAATGTGTCTTTGCATGCTGGCCATCTGCTACTGCTATGTGTGTGTGTATCGGGCTGCACTCAGCGTGAACACAATGTTGAAGTCCACACAACCACCGAGCCAGATGCACCATAGGACTCTACCTCTCACTGTTGTTGCTCCAGCTGTCATCAATCATATTTCATATCATCTTTACCATGACGCTGAAGAGAGAAGCCCTCTGCAGCGTGACCAGTCCATGGTGCTGCCTCTGATAATCAGAATTCCCTCGTGTATCAATCCTTTCTTCAACGCCAGGAATCCACAAATCAGTTATCTCCTCTTCTGCATCCAGTCAGAGGAGACAGGCTGAAGAAGTGGTAGAGATGGAGGTGATTCAGTAGAGCAGGAGTCCTATTTATGTGCCTCATTTGTTGAACTTTAAACAGCATATTTATTGGATTTCTCCCTCAGACTTTGCAGGAGCAGGATAAATCTCAAAAATCAGAAATCTGAGTTTAGATTAAGGATTTTGGGGAAAGAAATTGTCTAAATTGTCAGAATTTAAAGTCAGAATTCTGAATTGAATCTAAATGAGCTATGAATATATGATTACAAAATAGATTTTTAATTTGTATGAATTTAATTTATTCTTGAAAAATATACTCCATTATTGACTGTTTATCTTACTGTGTCAGGCCCCATTAAAATGTACCCCCTCTTGTATTATTTGAACCTATTGTGTGCAGAGGCAGCTGAGTGATACTGTCACACTGTATTAAAAAGAACAAAATAATTACAGAGAGCACAAAATGAACTGAGGACAGACTGCAAGCACCTCAAATAACAAACTCTACATTGAATCTTTGTGGCATGTGTGATACGTCGCTCCATTTGAACGCTTGGTGTTTATTCTAGATATCATTAATATAAGTGTCCGTGCAGTTATCACAAAATAGCTTTTCTGGCACTGTCAGGTTTCTGAGTGCATATCTATCAATCACAGAAGTATATCTGTGGATGCTCTCATTCATCAGGTCAGAGTCATTTCCAAGAGTTTCAATGGAGGCAGCTGGACTCCAGGACTGTTTTTGAAGATGTTTCCCACTCCCCGAGTGGCTTCTTCAGTTCTGCTACTGCTCTGGTTGGAATCTGAGTTTTATGTGTTCAGGACCTCTGTGGGTGGATCTTGCAGGAGCTACCATGACTAAGATCTCCAGAAAGTGTGTCTGGGCCCTGTGCAGGACTAGTTGACGGCCCATCGTTAGAGTTTTAAAATTTGAATGGGAGTGAAGTCTGCTAGGCAAAACTGTAGCATATCAATATGTATCTGCCATCAATAATGTATAGGAAAGCATGTATACTGATTAAATCACAAAACACGCTGTTATAAGTGTCTTATAAGGAAACACATACACTAGGATCCATTTTCCTGCACACGCTGTGACAGTGCCTAAAACTGCAGTTGATCCTGTGGCCACTTGGGGGTGGCACCAAAATTAAATCCCACAGGTGTTTCTGTTCAAATGTCAACAGAAATAAAAAAATTCATGTCTATAGATAATTATTCATGCAAATGGTTCTCAGGCTAATCAAGAACTGCCGTCCCTCAAATGACCAAAATTCAGTCCCATGGTCATGTTAAACTGTCAGTGGTAGAAAGTATCTATGTAAAGCTAAAAACAAACAAACAAAAATCAATAAACACTGTAGTCTTTACCAGGTAACAACATAATACAGCAAATCTGCAGTTCCTTACATGGCCACTTGGTAGCTGGTCCAAAATAGTTTCTGTCCTGATAGACTTCCATATAAAATACTTTACAGCTAGAATTATTTTTTAATTAAATTTGAGCAGCCAGACCCCAAAAACCCCATATCCAAAACCACTGAGGAGAGATTGTTGAACTGTATATGCTTATCTAATTCAAAGTCATGTGTTTCTGCAGATCAAAATAAAATCATGCTTGTATATCTGATTGGTTCTTAGCAGACATAGTTTGGTCTGATCTGTGTATAGGACATTGTTTCAAGTCTTGTGGCTTGTTCAGATGTAGTTTTGTGAACCTTTGAGCCAGTGTTGTGCCAAAAAGTGATCATGCCAAAAAGTGAGCCTTAAAGCTGTTTCGCCAGATGTCTGTAGTACAGATACTTGTAACTTCATGTCTACAAAATACTTTGTGAAAGGGAAATGCTTACAAGTGCTGCAGTCTGTCATGCTGGTAGGCTTTTGGTTGTAGGATTTCTGAGGCTGCTGTGTCTGATAAATGTCTGTATTTTGCTCCCTAGCCCAGTGAAGCTGAGAAACTGTGTTGAACAGTTAGAAATGGAGACTTGCTCGTTGGTCTTGCTCGGTAACCATGCTGAAGAAATCTTCAGTTTAAGGTTTGCCCAAATGCCAAAGGGCCACTGAACACATCCACACATTTGCTCTGAGCTCATGTGATGTGCACCAAACTCTCACACTGCCTGCAGCATCGCTGGAAGTGTCCCCCTCTGTCTTCTACAGTCTGATTTGAATGATGTCTGATAGCAAACAGTGGGTTTCACGCAGCTTCAATGGGAAATAAACACTAACAAGACAGATAAGATCAAATATAACATCAAACTCTCAGGCTCCACAAACTCTGAAACTACTAAATTCTTCTTTAAAGCATGCAAATAAATCACAGCTTATGATGTGTGGGGGAGCACAGAGCATAAACATGACAACACAACCATTCACACTCAAATTCACACCTACAGGATATTTAGTCACATTTAAACATGTTTGTGTTGCTATAGCAGACCCTGTATCAGTGATGAATTATTGCAATTTCAACATATGACCACCAGAGGGAAGCAGAGCGACGTGAGGCAG
>NW_021144767.1:3846520-3877488 GCF_900634625.1 Parambassis ranga
CAGCAGTTTTAAATGGTGTTTTCCACTTAGGTCCATTAACTCCTATTATAATACTACATTTTAATATCAGAGCCATAACAACATGGAATCATGCATTTCTTAATGTAAGGGTTTCATTTGTGAGGACATGTCAAAGTTCATGATCATAAATTCAGCTTCACATTCTTCATTTCACTGCTTCTAAGACAAAAACATGTTCTGACCTGAAATCACAGTCAGTGATTCAAATGAAAGTGAAACATCATCAACATTTAAAGCACAAAGTTGAAGCTGCTGTCACTTCCACACACTCTGCTTCTACACACAGCACAGACTCACTGAGGAACCAGACCACAACCAGAACCCAGCATGTAGAGGCTGAGTGAATGTGGTGCTGAAGGTGTGGAGGTGGATCAGTGTGTCAGAGGAGACTCTGTAGAAGGACAGAGTGCCAGCAGGACAGTCCACATACACTGCTGCTCTGTGAGAGCCAGAGGAGGAGGAGATGAGTGTTTCTCTGTTATTGTGCCAGACATAGTAACCACCATCAGAGCAGATCAGACTCCAGGACTGATTGTTTCCTCCAAACATGCAGTCATCACTGTATCCTTTCCTTCTGATTCTTCTGTAACTCACTGATATATAAACCACTCCTCTCCACTCGACCTCCCAGTAACAGCGACCAGTCAGAACATTTCTACACAGCAGCTGAGGCCACACCTCAAATCTGTCTGGATGATCAGGATATGGCTGCTCCTCCTCCTCCACACGTGTCACCTTCCTGTTGTTGTCAGACAGTTTGAGCTTTGTGTTCACTGAGTTTGTGTCGACTTCAAGTTGACAGAAATCTGATGGAGAGAAAAAGACACAGCTGCAGTTTATCATCTGACACATCTGATGGCTTCATTCTGTCTTTACTGACTGATGTGTTGTTCATTCATACAAAGTTTATCATCAGACTTTTTGTCACTAATGTTTGAATGAACAAACACACAACTATCAGCTTTGTGTTCAAACACAAACTGGATATTTGCAGCAATGTGAGTAAAGACAGACGACACATTTAGAACATGAGAAGAACAGCAGCATCAACTGTATCATTGGATAAAGAGCATCATCCAAAAGCTCCTTCATCAGAGTCTGGAGGAGGATCTGGACTGAAAGACCAGACTCAGACCTCCTGATCTATCCTGATATTGTTCCACTGTTACTATTGTAAATACTTATTCCGCTTCTGTATTATTCTCCTTCTTCTGGACACATTTTCAGCAGAACTAGTCCCACAGCTTTAATGTGAGCGACCTGAAACTGTTACAGGACGTCCGGCTGTACCGGGACACCTGTGCTGTGACTTTTCTTTCCGTTCCGACGTACGGTTTTCACGTAAATCGCAAAAAACCAGTGGGCGAACGACATAGACGGTGAATGGGGAGAGAGAGAGAAAAAGGCAAAAGTCACAAAACCAGGAAGCCGAAAACTGAGGGAGCCGTTTCCATGGTGACCGTAACAGCAGCATCAACTGTATCATTGGATAAAGAGCATCATCCAAAAGCTCCATACAGGAACATACACAACTACACTCACAGACACAAACACACACACACACACACACACACACACACACACACTGATTTTCAAAATAAAAGCCTCCAAATCATTACACACCTTACTAGGCCTGGTAAACTACACACAAGCCACCCAGAAATATGCAGACACACACTATACACACCTGCCAACACACAGACACACAAACATGGATTTTCAAAATAAAAGACCCTGCACAATAACAGGATATGGCTGACGTGTAGATTTTCAAAATAAAACACTTAAACATGTTTTAACATGCATTAGGGAGTGTCCCCAACCCCCCCCCCCCCCCACACACACACACACACTTACACAGACACACACACACATACACACTTACACAGACACACACTGATTTTCAAAATAAAAGCCTCTAATTCATTACACAGCTAACTAGCGCTAGCCACCCCTACAAATTATACATCAAATCGACCGGCTCGGTCAGGACTACTACCCTCTGAGGTTTGGTAGCGATCGGATAAACGGTGTTTGAAAAAATCCAGAAAAACTGCGATCGACCCTCCCCACAGGCATCAAATTACTGTCAAACTTTGAAGGCATGGCGTTTGGGCATGCTTTCACACAGAACCTTCATTCAAAATGTAAAATGTAGATAAACATTAGACCTCTGACATATTGAGTCCCCATGTCTGTGCCACTTTTTGTTTTGACAGGCAAGCCACTTAAGCTGACCTAACCCCCCTCATAGGAAATAATGGGAAACTGGTGAGATCCCTGACAAAATCCAGCTAACTTTGGAAGCCTATCAGTCTGGCATGCCTCTACACAGAATATTTATTTCAACTGCAAACTGCTCATAAGGAGTTGGACTTTATCATACTGAGTCCTCATGTTCATGTCTTTTACCAAACTTCATAAAATAGCAGCCAAAGTCACATCCACATCTTTAGGATCCCTCCATTCAGAATGAATGGAGAAGCTTGGGGCCTATTAAACCTTATATAAAACCAGAAACACTGTAAAAGCATGAAATGTCATCAGTGGCATCTTTCACATATGCCGGTGATCAGGAATGAGGTTTGGTGGTATATAATGGGGCGGACCGGCAGCAGAGTGTGGGTGAGCGAGCATTGGCCCACTCAAAATTTCTTGTGAAATTTTCTAGGTTATATATACAATAGTTATTTCTATTTTCTTTCCTGTTTGGTTCTTCTGTCCTTATGTTCCTTTCTTTGGTTGGGATTGTTGGTGCATTATCATTGAGGGTTCTTCCTGTAGAACAGACCAAAAGTCCAGTTCATATGTTCACTGGGCCGAAGCCTCTGTCATAAAATCAATAAAGTCATAATATGCCACCAGTACTGTTGTCCACAGGATGAAATCACACGTTTAAAAATGATTATTATTTATATATATTTAACATTTCACCACAAGATGGCAGCAAACATGGTCAAACTCTCACCACCCTGTTTGCCAGTGATCTGTGTTTTTTTTATTGCCCATTTCTAAAATGGCAAGTGTGAGTAAGAAAAGGAAGGTTGACAGCGAAGGCCGAAGTTTCAGGACAAGTGGAAATGGAAGAAGAATGTGAGGGCAAGACATCTTGCACATTGAAACCTGTGTTGGAGCCAGACCTGCCCCCTTTACTGCAGCTGAGAGCCCAGTCTCTTCCTTCTCATCAGAGGTCCCTCGTTAATCGCGGGGTTACGTTCCAAAAATAACCCGCAAAAGGTGAAATCCGTGAAGTGATGGGCTTTATTTTTTACAGCTATTCTAGATCAGACCTGGTGCTGCGTGACTATGCTGAAATGTACGGTAAAGCGTGAAGAAACTCCAAGGCACATTCAGATGTTACCGCGCTGCTGCAGCCGAAATATTTCCTCGTCATCTGTTCTTAAAAAGCTCAGACCTTGTCCAACTTTCAGAGCTTTGGGATTTGATCGTTTTTAAAACTAGTTTGAACTCGAATGGTTTTCTTCTGTAAAAATATCTTCACATCATCTGTGCTGCTCTGTGTGTGTGTGTGTTTCAACATACAACCAGCACACACTCAGAGTAGAGCTGGACACACACAGAGGACAGAGGAGAGAGCACTAAATGACAGCAAAAGACTCTTACCAGGGTTCCCCACACACAGACCAGTTCACATCATCAACACCCTCCGCCACACATTGATTCTGTGTTTTTTTTCCGCCAATGCGATTTTATAATATAGCTATAATTCCGTTCATTCAACGCCGCGCAACTCTCTCTCTCTCCTCCCGTCCGCGTTCACACACACACATAAGCGCACATGCATGCGCACACACCGAGAGCAGCTGATCCGCCCGCTCCTCCTTTCAATGCACCATGACTGACGCCTACTGACTGTTGAAGGAAAACCCGGACCGGCGGATATGCTCACAGAGAAGACGGCCAACGTTATTGATAATGGAACATCGCGCACCCATTTATTAATCAGTTAGTTGCCTTGTTGTAACTTTAGTAGTTCCATATATCTGATTATAGTATTTATGCTATTAATGTATTTATGTGGTTATATCACATTATTTATTTGAACCTTTATTTGAGCAGAAAATTTCATTTTACAAAACAAGAACAGGCGGACACATGAGGTCAGTGTTGAGTTCATAGTGAAATAAAAACCTTCAGCTTCAGATGTTTGTGGAATCCATTCCTTAGATTAGAACTAAACTAGGCTCAAATTAAAGTAAGAACTTTAATTTCAGTTCGGTGAGTCATCCAGGAAACAGGAGAAAGGACAGGTCTGTCTGAGCAAACTCATTCTACTGGCCTGTAATGTATGGAGCTGAGGTGGGGGAAGGTCCAGGCAGGGTTCAAGTCAGCATGTATTTATTCATCTTATCACTCAGAACTAACTGAGGGAATTAAGATTTAACTGAATCCATTCAAAATGCTTCTTGTAGCTTTAAAACTGTCATAGATAAGCATGCAGGTGTATATTTAACCTTTATGAACCCCAATGACCAACTCTCCAACCGATGTGACACCGAGATGCCCCCACACACTGGTCTGTGGGAAACACTGCTTACAGTGATGAAAATGTAACAAGAGCATATTTATAAAGGTAGATACTGTGCCAGTGATCTCCAATTCAATTCATATTATTATTGATGAAAGAAATGTGGCCCTTTGCTTTTCTAATGGAAGTCTATGTGGCCCTCGCAAAAATTGCCCTCCCCTGCCCTAGATGCTTTAAGGCTGTGAACCCCTCACTACACACTTTATACTCCTTTCTCTCCTGTTCAAACACTGTCAGAGTTCAAACCTTCATAGAAAATAAGTCCAGTGTTACAGAATGAAACCAAAGCACAAAGCAAAATAAAAGGAAATATAATAACTGAAGATTAAACAATGGTTTGTGAAATGGAAGTTGTGGCGGCTGCACTAAAATGAATGATAAGTTAATGTGGTCTGTTCAGAGCTGTCAGTAAAAGCTTGTTTAACTGGTTTCGGCTGTCCCGCCTAACAAATGAAGAGATTGCTTCCAAAACGCTATAAATCCAGAAAAAAGTGTTTTCTTTCCAAAAAGGGTTTATATGAAACTTCTAGTTTATGTTTCAAACTGTAATATATCATCATGAGTTTGTAATAACATCAAAAATCTAATCTATATTTTGATTTTAAACATTTATTAAACAATCAAATCTTTTTTCCACCCAAAAAGCTATAAATCCATTTCATCACAAAACTCATTTTATGTATTTATATATGTATTTCTAATAATATTATTTCGCCGACTGTCAGTTGATCCGCATGACAAAAGTTTTTCTCTTTAGTATGTGAACAGGAAGTGGCCGGTATTTTCCCTCCAGCTGAGTTTCGGGATTCTGTTTGGAAGGCTTCCACTTTTTTCCCATGGAAGGAAAGAGGACTGCCTCATGGATACTGTCAAAGTTATTCATTTCACATAGCTAAAACACTCATTTAAAAGACGGCTGGACATACTTTCTATCTACTGACAGGGCTCCGCCATGACAGTTGGAATGCTGCCCTGTGATTGGTTGAATGGAAATGCTGCATTGTGCTGAAAATTAGGGCGTTTGTAGCAGTGACAATGACAAAGCTGGAACCTAAAACTCCTGCTGGGGAGTAATAAACTCCAGTAAACACCAAAGAAATCCAACCGCTGAGGCTGCGCTACAACAGCTCTGATGGACTGATAGAACACTGACTCATGCACAATAACATGAGGAAAGACTGAGTCAAACTTACACTTCCTCGGCCCAGGTTTTAACCTCTGCTCTCCACCATGCTCCACCCTGCAGGAAGAAACACAGTCAGAATGATTTTCTAACCAACATGAGTCCAAACTGCTGATCAACATGAAGCAGAGTTCCTCAGTTTGTCAGAGACACACAAACAGACTGAAACTCATCTGTGTCGACTCCAGAAGAGTCTCTCCTGATCTGCTCTGTGTTTATTCATGTCCTCCATTCTGTGAAATATTGCTCTCTGTCAGTGCTTTACTGTAAAATCCTCTTCATGCAGCAACAGTGTAGGTTTGATCTCAGCATTGTGCATTTATCCAAAGCAGCAAACAAGCCACACTGTCTCTGACTGTTTGTTCCTTTCACTCTATATGCAAACACAAGCCTGGTTCACATGTGTCATGGATGGAAGAGTTTCTGACACACTTCAAATAAATACATTCACTCATGTCTGTGTGTAGTTTTTACAGTGATAATATTGTAGTGTCTCCCTGCTCTCTGTCTCTGACTGAAGGAACTCCTCCTTCTACCATTGTGTTGTTGTCTCCTCTGAAGCTTCACATATGGATTGTTTCAGGAACATTTGTTTGTGGAAATAATTCAGTGGTTCTTACAGCTGAGGACATTAATAAGTAGGGCATCATTTTGTATTTGATCTGCACTAAGTGTGACTGAAAATCAGTCTGTTTGTATTTTGACATGAAGAACGTGTATAAAGAAAAGTGAAGTTAACATGATGGACACTTAATGATGGAGGAAGATGAACATCAGGGATCAGTGATTATTTCTTCTCTGCAGTTTCAGTCCATCCATCAACAGCTGTGGATATATGAGCTAAACTGACAGACTGAGGAGGACTCATGCTCTGTGGTCTCTGTGTACCTGAGAGTCTTCAGACTACAATCTGGACTGTTGAGTAAAGCAGACAGCAGCTCCACTCCTGAGTCTCCTGGATGATTGTAGCTCAGGTCCAGCTCTCTCAGATAGGAGGGGTTGGAGGTCAGAGCCGAGGCCAGAGAAGCACAGCCCTCCTGTGTGATCAGACAACCTGACAGACTGGAGGTACAAAACATGTCATGAACTCAAGAAGAAAGAAGGAAAATCCAACAGATCTTCAACATGAACATGAAGCAGAATTTAACTGATGATCAACAAGCTGGATCCTGACCTGAGAGTCTCCAGTCTGCAGTCTGGACCCCCTAATCCGTGAGACAGCTGCTTCACTCCTGAATCCTGCAGGTCGTTATTATCCAGATCCAGCTCTCTCAGACTAGAGGACTGGGAGCTGAGGACTGAGGACAGAGCTTCACAGCTTCTCTCTGAGAGGTTACAGCTGCTCAGCCTGAAAGAAATGAAATGTGTACATTTAACAATACTGAATAATTGTAAGAAGTAGAGCAGTGCAATGAAAAAAACAATTCTACAACATGAAAGGACACTATTGTCTAAGCTTAGTAATGTCAGTGGTTTTAATTTGTGAATTATGTTTGTACATTTTTTATTATTAATCATCTGTCATTTCTATGGCAGAGAACAGGAATCAGCCAATCAGAAAAAAATGTATTGTTGCCAGGTGAGGTCTGAGATTCAGCTGCAAGCACACCGTGCAGCAGACGTTATGGCATATAGGGCAGGCCAGGAGTGAGAGACAGGGAGCGGGTTTCCTTCTATATTGATCCTCCCTCTGTGTTTCAGTCACTTCATGTGAACTGATTGTGTGCTGATCAACACAAGCAGACACATCAGCACAGATTCATGTGAACTAAGTTACCTGTTGTGCAGCTTTTTTTGGAGGCTTTGGGTAATCTGTTTCTAATCTGTTTAATCTGATCTGTTCTGTGAAGTCTCTAAAACCTGACAGTGCAGCTGATGGCCTCATTGGGAATACAGTGAAACAGAAATGTGGTTTTTGTGGTTATAGTCATGGTGGCACAGAGGTAGACAGTAACAGATGTAAACATTTTGTTCTAATAACCTGTTAGTGTAGTGCCACCATGAGGCTGACAGAACTGTTTCATTTTCAGTTGGTTTTATATTTGTCATCATGGCTTAAAATAAATAAGGAGTTATTGAATCTCTCAGTAATAGTTGTTGAGTTAACCCTTTACTTCTGTCAGTATAATAGCTGTTGAAATCCACCAGAATGCAGGAAATGGCTTCTACTTCATCCAACATGTTCTGGGGGAGGTAACTCTGATACTTTTCCACATTAAAACCATACAGCCTGTCCTTATTAGCTTTAGATATGATTCCAGCCTCAGACCTTTATGGTGTATTTCCAGGCTATTCTTTAAGGTCAGTGACTTCATATTGTTCATCTTCAGCAGTTTCTGTTTCATAACTTCCTAATGTTCAAAGGTTTTCTACTTTTCACAATAAAACAGCTTCATCTATTCAAAGTGTTTCAGCAACTTAAATTCAGACTGCAGATTCTCCAGCAATTCAGAGCAATCCTTCACATCATTCAGAGCAATGCTTCAGCTGCAGCAACCAAACTCACATTTTCTGCAGGAAATGCTTTCTAGTTAACTTTGTGTCATAGTGTGTCAATTCATATTTTCGTCTTGTTTAATGAGTTGCAGTTTAATGTTATAGATGTACTTGCACAATCCATCATCATTTAATCTCTTGAGTGAAGCCTACATCTAGAAGGTTTCATTCCTAAATGTGTTTTGTTTGTAACCCAGTTTAAAATCCCCACATGTTTTAATGAGTGTTGATCATTTCAGTTCAAGTTTAAATGTGTAAGCATTTAAAATGTGATTTCAAAGGGTAAAAGTGTTACATGTTTGTTGTGTTATGTTAAAGAATGTTGCTGAAAGATGTCCCACCAGCATAGATGGGGTTAATAACAAGTGACAGGACCGTGAGCACAGTGTGACACAGACTAGGAGAGGTGTGTCGGAGAAACATGTGTAACACAGAGATTTTCTGTCTTCATTTCTAAGTTAGCAGTGCACAAAACGGTGTGTAACTTGTGTCTTAAGGTTGTTGACAGGACAATCTGTGAGAAGAAGTCTAGCACCTGAGAAAGGGCAGTGATTCAATTGCAGAGACATATGCAGACGTAGATCTTCATTAAAAATATAATTTAAAGATGGCCATTTGATTGATGGGTCAAACACTGCACTTGTGTGTATTAAAGGGACATCCAAGATAATAATTAAAACTGAGTTAATCAGGGTTAAGAAGCATTGGATAAATACTTTAAAAGAACCTAAAAGCCTGCCCTCATCTGTAATGTGGTGAGAGTTGCTCCTCTGGCACTTCCTGTGTTTTCATTTCTTGCTCGTTTCCTTGTTTTTGTTCTTTCCAGGCGCGATGGTCCAGCTGGGTGGAGTCGTGGCTTCTTCTCACCTGGGTTCCGTTTCCCGTCATTCCGCCGGCTACTTAAGCGCCGCCTCCCTTCTCCTCGGCGCCAGTTCTTCACTGCTATTTTCGTACTAAGCAACCAGCCACCTTTCTGTCCGTTCTAAGTGACCAGTGACTTACCTTGTTTTTTGCCTAGGCCTCCAGCCACGCCACCCGGTTGTTTCTCGCCCTGGACCTGAGTTGTGCTTCGCCCTCGTGGTTGTTTTTCGTTCCTCCTTCAAGTTACCTCGTAGTTCGCCCTTGTGGTTGTTTTTGGTTATATTTTGGACTCAGCTCAGTTTTCGCCTCAGTGGTAGTTTTTTGTTTTCTCTATTAAAGTGAGTAAATGTACCTGCTTCTGGATCTCCGTCTGTGATCGCACATAACATCATCAATATGACTACAGAGGGGAGCGCTACATGTTGTTGAAGTGTTTTCTATATTCACACATGTTTGTCGGAAATATTTTACACCAGAAAGTTCCAACAATTTTATTTTGGAACTCATTTGTACTAGTTATATCTGCAACTCATGCTGATATACAACTGAAAACAAAACCATGCTGCATCTCAAAGAGCTTTAGTAAACCCAAACCTCCCTCATTGATCAGACAACTTGACAAGAGTAGAGTTACAAAGTCATAAACTCAAAAAGCAAGAACTAAACCCCTACAGACATTCAACATCTGGGGTTGGGTGGGTTAGTAATGCATCATAAGTTCAAAACATAAGCAGCAAAATCCAACCGATCAACCAATGAAATGTGAAGACTGGATCAACACCCACATTTACCCTGACCCGAGGATCTGCAGTCTTGGGACTTCAGAGCTCACCCCACCACAAACTTTACATCACAACACATAAAACTATTGAGACTGACCTCAGAGTCTGCAGTCCACAACTCTCCAGAAAACCACGTAGCTGCTCCACATCCTGCAGGTGGTTCCCACTGAGGTCCAGATATCTCAGCTGGGAGGGGTTAGCCTTCAGAGCTGATCCCAGAGAGCTGATCTCTGACAAACCACAGCCACACAACCTAATAAAACAATACAAGACATTGATAGAGCCATTGATACCACTGATCATCTAATAATATGGGATAACATTAAAACATACAGATTACTGTTACTGGGAGGGAAGAAATAATAATTATTCACTGAATTACTGAGCAACATTTGAACATATGAGTAGATCTGATTTGTCATCAGAGCAACAGTGACTGAAGATACACATGTCTGTGGTCCTTTTCTGTCTGTCAGTCCTGACAGATGATTTAAAACTGGACCTCAGCCTAATAATAACATTAACTGACCTAAGAACCTGCAGTATGCAGTGAGGACTGTCCAGTCCAGCACATAGCTGCTTCAGTCCTGAATCCTGCAGCCTGTTCTGGTTCATGTCGAGCTCTGTCAGATGGGAGGGGTCGGACTTCAGAGCTGAGGCCACAACTTCACAGTGAGTCTCTGAGAGGTAACAGTCAGAAAGTCTGTGATGACAGAAATATCAGAACATTATGAAAGGGACACGTTAAGTAGTAGCAGTGATCTCATTTGATCTGACTGTTTGACATGTAACAATAGTTCTGATCATTCTCATCGTCTCATTTTGACAGTGTATTTCACTTTATTCCTCTGTTGTAGGTTCTTCCAGCTGATATTGGTGAAAGATAAATTCTTCTCTTTCATTCAGAGACTTTAAAGAGTTATTCTGTTGTGTGACATCCTGATTGAACTGTTTGTGTAATGGTATGTGTGTGCATGTTTGCATACCATGATGTTGTGCTGCAGTTTTTGCAGTCTTTGTATCTATGTAGTTTGTGCAGCTCTTTGGCCACATGCAGCTGTTTTAACTACAAATAAAGACACATTTATTGTCCATTTAGCTTCAAACAGAAACATACAAAACAATGTTTTCACAGTAGAAGAACATCTGAGACAAAAACACAGCTGATGTGATGTGTCAATGAACACAAGGAGCTCTGTTAGAGAGAAACACACAGTGTGAATGTGTCTAAGAACTAAACCAGTAATCTACACTGATTGGTCACATCTGGACTCACCTGAACTTTCTGCAGTTCCTCACAGCTGGAAGCAGTCTCAATCGTCCTTCTGTTGTTGTGTTGTACTTCATCAGGTCTAGCTCATCAAGAACCTCCTCTGACATCTGCAGCATGTAGGCCAGAGCTGAGCAGTGGATCTCAGAGAGTTCCTTCTCTGATCTGTTCTCTGACTGCAGGAACTCTTGGATCTCCTGATTCACTGAGAGGTCATTCATCTCCATCAGACAGTGGAAGATGTTGATGCTTCTGTCAGGAGACACATTATAAGTGTTTCTCCGTTTCAGGTTGTTGATGGCTCTCTGGATGTCCTCTGAACTGATCTCTGTCTGACCCAGCAGGTCTCCTAAGAGTTTCTGGTTTGACTGCAGGGAGAGACCATGAAGGAAGCGAACCATCAGGTCCAGGTGGCCAGTTTCACTGTTCAGAGATTTCTCCATGACTCTGTACAGGATGTCATCCAGAGATGACCAACTTTTCTCTCCCAGGAAGTTCACCAGCTCTTCATCGTCCCCATCAATGAAACAGCGTATGAGGTGGAAAGCAGCCAGAAACTCCTGAACGCTCAGGTGAACAAAGCAGAATGTTGTGAATTCCTGTTTCCTTCTTCGCTCTTCTTTGAAGATCTCTGTGAACACTCCTGAGTACACTGAGGCTTTACCGATATCGAAGCCACACTCTTTCAGATCCTTCTCATAGAAGATTACGTTGCCCTTTTCCAGCTGCTGAAGAGCCAGTTTTGCTAGTGACAAAATGTACTGCCTGGACTTCTCTGGTCCACATTTCCTTTTGGTCTGATTTACCTGAAACATCAGAAACTCTACATACATCTCAGTCAGGGACTTGGGCAGGTCTCTGGTTTCCAACATGTCCTCCAGAACTGTAGCAGTGATCCAGCAGAAGACTGGGATGTGGCACATGATGTGGAGGCTTCGTGATGTCTTGATGTGGGAGATGATCCTGCTGGCCTGCTCCTCCTCTCTGAACCTCTTCCTGAAGTACTCCTCCTTCTGTGGGTCAGTGAACCCTCTGACCTCTGTCACCACATCCACACAGTCAGTGGGGATCTGTTTGGCTGCTGCAGGTCGTGTGGTTATCCATATGCGAGCAGAGCGCAGCAGTTTTCCACTGATGAGGTTTTTCACCAAGATATCGGTGGTGGTGGACTTAGTTACATCAACAGAGTGACTATCGTCAACATGAAGGTCCAGATGAAGGCGGCTCTCATCCAGTCCATCAAACACAAACAGAAGCTTGAATTCACTCTTGTCGTAGTTGCTGTATCCTGATGATTCTAAAGCAGTAAAGATGCAATTAAGAGCCTCCTCTTTGATGCCCTTAGCCTCTGGGATACATTCATGAATGAGGTTTGCCAAACTGAACTGTTTTCCCATCAGTGGATTCAGCTGACGGAAGGAGAAGGGGAAAATGAGATGCACATCTTGATTGGCTGTTCCTTCAGCCCAGTCCAGCATAAACTTTTGCACCAGGAAGGTCTTTCCAATTCCTGCGATTCCATTGGTCAGCACTGTTTTTACAGGTCTTTTTTTTCCAGAAGGATGTTGGAACATGTCTCTGGGTTTGACAGATGTCTCAGTGTCTCTGGGCCTCCAGACTTTCTGGATCTGTTGGACCTCATGCTGTGTGTTGATGTGTATGTCACGGCCGGCTGTGATGTATAGCTCTGTGTAGATATCAACCAGACACCCTTTATCTTCTGCCCAGCCTTCTTGTGCATACAGAAACCTGTCCTGGAAGTGTGATTGGAGTTTCTGTTGGTAATATGTGATGTGGCGTGGCTCTGGTACTGGAACCATCCCATCTGTCAAAGACAGGGAGTAGGTTAGTGTGTGTACACATACAGACATTGAGCATTAACTTTTAGAGGCAGCCCAGTCTGTTCCTACAAAGCAATACAGATCCATCATTGTCCAAAACACGTCTCTGATGCAGATGATTCAACATGGCCGACACAAAAGTGCCACACTGTTCTCATGCGAAAGTGTTAAAGCTACAGAACATCTCATCAGTGTGAATCAGGTTCCTCAGTCTCACTCCTCCTTTCATGACAGATTAGTGCCCCCTGCAGCGCTGGTCCAGTTCATCTTTAATTGATCATGCTGTGTTCAACTAAACAGGCATTTATTACACTAACACAACTAAACAGTTCTTATTTCTACACTGAAATAAATGTTAATTAGTTCTTAAAACAAGGACTTGAATTGTGCCATTAGTATGAGAATTAATATGTAAATATTTGTTTCCAAATGTATTTCTGTAAATTATTTATTGTGATACTATATTTGAAAGATGTCAGCGTGACAGTGTTCAGGGTGTGGTTGTGTTGTTACTCAGTTGCATTCCCTGTTAGTTTGTATCACTTATCAGTTAGTTATGAGTTATTGATCTGCACCATCAGTGAGGAGGGCTGTTAGTGTGTATGTGTCAGTGGTGGAACCTACCTAAGTATTTGTACTTCGTTACTGTGCTTAAGTAAAAATAATAGTGCACACTTTATACTTTTACTCCCCTACATTTTGCAAAAATAAAATGTACACATGACAAATTGCGATTAACTGCGTTTAATGCTATGAAATTCTTAGATATAAATAATAAAAAATAAATGTGCATCGTTTGCATCAAAGTAATATATTGAACTCATATTTAAAGAATCTCAAACTGATAAAAGTATCAATGTAGCTAATATATTTCACTATGTAACTGATTGATCTATTACTATATATTGATATATAGTCATCTCCCTGAACACACCTGGTCCCACCAAGCGATTCACAACCCGATCCAATCACATGACTCGACTGCTTCAAACGTCACTGAAGTGGTTCAAACGTCACTAGTCACGTGACAGTGGTTCCAAACAATTGCTTCATGAGCTTCCGCATGTGTCGGAGCCTCGGGTGTCAGAGGACCGTCCTTACCTGTCTCTACTCCACTACAAATGTGAAGTCTGTAGTTAAATGTACATTTATGAATACCAAACAGGAGAGTATGGTTGTCTCCAGGAGTGTGGTGGTTTAGAGCGGCAAGGTGAGTTCCAGTTAAAGAACTAGGATGCACATGTCCTGTTAAAGGCTGATTTGTTTTACTGTGGTCTGTAATAACAACAAAGGAAAAACAGAATTCAATAAACTAAATTGCAAGTAACTGTATTCAGCACTCAAATATGTAACACAAATCATGAACCGTAAACGAATCCTCTCACACGAAGCTCACGTATCCCGCATATTAGCTTGTTAGCTATTAGCTTACCAACATAGTAACACAAGATAGCATTAACTAATGCATAACTAAAACTACACAATAATAGCACAAGACGGCCGTTTATAACGCCATTTATCTCACCTTCTGGCATCTACGCACAGCAATAAACCAGGGAGACACACGGTGATTAGGAACTTCTAATCATCCCCTGGAGACACACTCAGAACACGGACCTGTTCTCCGACATGGGTGTGATGCGTTCAATGACGTCAGAGCTGCTATGGTGCGTTCATGAACGTCAGACATGTAAAACTTAAACTTACAAGGAAACAAACTAATACTGAAAGAAACTCAGTAAATAAGGTAATAACAGTCACACTTTCTAACAAACAACAACTCACAGTTGTGTTTCTTACAGTCCGATAGCAACCGATTAGTTCGCAGTTTCTCTTTAAAACGCAGAATATGAACCATCTGAAGCTATAAACATAAAAACATCAGCCAATCCTCCGGGTGGACCCTGTAGGAGTATTGGCTGGTCGTCCCTCTCTACGTGCATGATGGCCGAAGCCACAGACCGCAGCTCGTCTTCAGGTGATTTGCATCCATGTGATTGGAGGCAAATCAGGGTGAGGTCCGAGAGAAAGGGGCGTGTGTTTAAATCTGGCTGACTCTCACTGAGTTTTCAAAACCTCCTACCCTACCTTTAAAATGATTTCTTTGATTATTTTATCCTGTTCAGATCCTTTGCAATGGAAATCAATAATATATATTTGGTGCCTGAGTACTTTTAATACTTTAAGTACATTTAAAAGTAAGTACTTAAGTAGGATTGTTCTGCACTTCTACTTTTATTTAAGTATATATTTTGCTGGGTATTTGTACTTTTACTTAAGTACCAAGCTTCAGTACTTCCTCCACCACTGGTATATATGTGTATTTGCCAAAGTCAAGGTTGGTGAAGGCCTGGGTGGTTGAGTTAATCCACACTCTCCACCTGGATTGCTATACTGCTAAAGTGGAAATTAAGTCTTGCAGTCAAGTCTCTTATGTTGTCATGAGGTCACAACACATATGAGTATGAGTCAGGGCTGTGCGATTTGACGATAAATGATCGTGAAGGATTTGAACGTATCGGCGATCTACCAGAACGGACAGATCGTTTTATCGTCCATAGAGCACGTTCTATTAATTGCAGTTCTATGTTCGCGCAGACGCATGAGTTTTTTTTCCTCGTCCAACTCTCAGTGCGCTTAATGTGAACACGACCAACCAGTGACAGCCTCCCTGTTAGGAAGCTACGGCTGAAACGAAAAGAGAACGGAGCAACTGGTCCCTAAAACGAACTCCACCTTTATGTTCGGTGCTGTTTCTGCCGGCAGCAGCGAAGTGTCTTTTAAGCCTGTGTGCATGTGTGTGTGTGTGTGTGGCATGTGTTGCAGTGGAAGGGCCGCGTGTATACGAATGTATTATAATGGTACGAGCGCGTACGCGCCCACCTCTCTGAACATTACCAGCTCGTTATATTCAGGTTCGCTGCTGTTGTGCCGTCAGCAGCTCTTCTACACCTGTGTGTGTGTGTGTGTGTGTGTGTGTGTGTGTGTGTGTGAGGGCCCCATGTGTACATCAGATGCAGACAGAGGCAGCAGCTGATGACGTCACCAAAACAATAACGCAGCCATTTGATGAAGAGGCTCCATATGAGGACTCTAGTAAACGGTGGACAGAGCTGACAGCAGCAGCTCCGTTTGTCCTTAGACATGATTCCCATTAAAGTTTGATCGTTTGGTCTAAATCACATTGAACTTTAAGAGTTACTTAAGTCTCAATACTGTATTTATTGTTTAACCTTAGGAGGCACACTTCAGTCTGTTTAAATGACTGTTGAATAATACTTTACAGAATTACATTAGTCTTCTTTTTAACCTATTTGAAATAAAACTTTATTTTGTTCTGTAATTGTTATTTAAATGTTCATGTTTATTGAAAACGAATACTGAGTGCACGTTATCAGAGTTGTTGTTTGCCTTTAAAATCTACTGACAGTTTTTGAGAAGTGACTACCTTAAGGCTACCTTAAGTCATTTACACGGAAACATGCAAATTAGTGTCAATGTAAAAACAAATCGTGATAAAATCGAGATCGTGATTTTATCATTAAAGAATCGTGATATAAAATTTTTGCCATATCGCCCACCCCTAGTATGAGTTTTGAGGCTTTGTTGAAGCTTCGACCCCTGATTCAATAAAAAGGTTCATTACTCCAGGCTTCAACGACACAGTGCTCGGGTAGGACATCTAGTGGTGAATAAGATGCATTGCGGTGTGTGTCATTGGTTCATGGATTGGTTGGGATTTGAATCGCCGTGCTCAGTCTCGTTCGACTACACTACATGGTTGAATGTTTCAGGCTGACACAATAATATACATATATTACATTTTCAGTTTGACTGCAGAAAATTACAGTACGATTTGAAGTAAATAAATCATCATTAGGGCTAATCAAAAATCAAGATTAATCCAATTCAAGTTTTTGACACAATTAAAGCATTTGCGGGGGCATACGAGGCTGGATGGTGGTGTAGGGGAGTCATTGTGGGTTTAGGAGCGAGAGGCACACACACAGAGAGTTTGTCTATCCAAGAGAAACGTGATAACATTTATATTTTGATATTAATAATAAAATAAATGTTGAAAGTTTGTATCTAATTAATATATTTAACTCATATCTAATCAATGTATCAGTGTATCTAATATATTTCACTAATTAATTAATATATTACTATATATTGATATATCTACATTAAATAAGGGATGTCCTATCCCTGAACACACTCGATCACCAAGTGATTCACAACCCGAACCAATCACATGACTCGTATGCACTCAACTGCTTTGAACGTCACTGGGTGTCAGAGAACCATCTTTATTGACAGTTCTCAGCTGCTGCTCAACATGCTTCACATGTCTTAATTAAACTTACCAACATCTCTGTGTTAGTACCTGCAACACTGCAAGACTTAAAGGTCCACTTCCATGGCTTAGCCACAGAAGGAACCAGGTGGCAAGAACATTTAACTCTAACTCTGGAAATTTCTAGAGGGCCTTTTAATAAAGAGAGTTAATTACAAACCAAAAACTGGGGCCTTCCAGTCTACAGGACCCCATACCTACATCAGATGTGTTTAAATTCAACATAACATGTTTCACTCATAATGTATTAAACACTAACATAGCATTGGCTCTGTAGTCATGGAAATAAAGGGTGTGACAGAGCTAGATGTTGGTCTGCAGAGCTCCATGCTTTTCATCTGTTTGCTCCATTGTGTTAGTGTTAACACTGACCTTTGACATTAAGCGTCACTCTTTTCTTCATCAGGATGCGTCCCCCACTGCTGTAGGCGGTGCAGGTGTAGATGTTGTTGTCTTCACCTGTGGGGTGTCTCAGGGTCAGACTGAAGTCTCCAGGTTTCATTGGGTCTTTATTCATCTTTGCTCTTTGTGTGTACAATGCATCCTGTTGTTCAGGTCGATCAGAGCCGTTCTCATGCACGTGAACCGTCTGGTTTTTACTGTCCATCCACTCCACTTTACCTTTTTTAGGCAGGCAGACTATGGTTTTGCAGGGCAGCAGGACAGAGTCGACATGTGAATCCACTTCCATGTAGTAATCTGAGGGACAACAAATAGCAACATGGGCAGTAAAGACATAGTAACTGCTCTGTAGTGCTTCCTATGTACCTAATGCACTTTTCTTTGCATTCATCCTTTCACATGCAGAATTCCCCCCATCTATTGTGAAGGATTTCACTCAACATTGTATTCCAAGTTTACAATAACAGAGTGTGGATCTGAAATGATAAGCCGACCCAGAGCGGTGTGAAGATACAGCTTTTATACAGGTGGGGTAGTGGGTGTTTTCAAAGGTAGGGCTCAGGAAGACAACTTACAAAGAATGAAGGGAGCAAAAGAGTAGGTGAGGAAGAAACAATAACAGGAGAAGGAAGACCTTAGGGATATCCAGGGGCCGTATTCACAAAGATTCTTAGAATTCCCTTATCTTAGCCTAAAAAAATGAGTAAGGACTAGCTTGAAAATGATTCAACATTCCCAGAGCGACTCTGAGGAAGGAGCAGACTAAAGGTTTTAAAGAGGTGTGGTTGGCCCAGTTGTTTTAGCAGATGTGATTGGTTGACAGAAAAACATGAGAATATGTTGCTAATATATAAGCAGCATTAATTGGACAGTGACAGTGGCCGTATGCCCCTTAAATCACCTTTAAGATAACAGTCCTTACTAAGATTTGTAGTCTTCATATTCAACCACAGATTCCCGCTGTAGTTCTAATCTGTAACTTTTATGAGTTCAGCGTCATTCACAGTTTGGAGAATGTTTCTCCTCTCTGTCACTCTGCCATGTTCTCCCTGTTCAAGGAACGATTAAACCCTCTATTAAGTCCTCCTCTCCACTATTGACAGTTTTTACCTTAAGACAACTTTTATCTTTAGTCTTAATTATAAGGGAAAAGTCTTAGAATGCTAAGAATTTTCTTAGAATTTCAACACTAAGGGAAACTGTTAGCACTAAAAAGCCTTCTTTTTGAGTCACCTTCCGTGTTCCTGTGTTCTTGTATGTTTTGGATTATTCTTTACTTGGGTTTTCTTAGTTTGATTTAGTATTTAGAGTAGTGTTTTGTTTTTGAAATAAAACTTCACCTGGCATGCTGAATCCTGCCTGCACCTGAGTCCTCGTTCAACAACTCTCCCTGACACCCTCTGTTTTCCACAACAACACACTGAAAAAGTGAACTCAGTGAGTTGTTGGATCAAATGTCCAATTTAATTATGTGTGTGCTACTTGTTAATGCAACACAAACCAACTAAGTAAATTCAACACAACACTGTTGATTAAATCGCACAATCACCAATGTGATACCTATACCAGTTGTTGGCTGTGTGACATGCACAGTTCCCCTGATGACGTACACTCAAAAAGTGAACTCAGTGGGTTGTTGGATCAAATAAACGTAATTATGTCCAATTTCATTTTTGTGTTTTGTGTCTGGGTAGGTCTTTCCTGCCACCTAGTTCCCTCTATGACTATGCTCATGCAAGTGGACCTCTTGCAGTCTGACAGGTATTAACAAACAGATGTTGGTAAATTTCATTAAGACATATGATGCACATTCTGAAATACTGTAAGTCATGGTCTTCAAGTCTTATTCATCAGGGTGTTTTTATAGTCATGAGATTGATTTAATGCAACTGGGCTCAAAGTTTTTCTGTAGACATTTCTTCTTCTTTATTTCCGGCAGACTAGATGCCATATGGCATATTGCTGCCTCCCACAGGTCAGGTTTGGTAATGGCTCGATGTATGTACATTCATTTCAGAGGAAGAGAACTCCTGTTGCTGTGATAAAATTCAAAACTGCTTTCACAATGTGTGGCTGGTTTTCAGATGGGTTTAACATGCCTCGCAGTGATGATCTGTTAATTCCAGTGTCCAGTAGAGCATAAATAATTGCTCTCTCTGATCTTTATATAACCAACAGTCCATCAACACATGCTCAACTGTTTGGAATGTATTGCAGACTCTGCAAAGACCGTCTTCATGCTTCCCAATCTTTTGAAGATCCCATGCCAAACCACAATGACCTAATCTGAGTCTGGTCATAATTACAGCCTGTCTTCTTCCTTGACCAAGATAACATGGTTTTGTATTTACTTTGTTTTGAATAGAAATGTGGAATGTGGAATATTCTTTTATGACAGACCCCCACTCACTCACACCCATACACACTGATAAATTAGGCTTCATTCTTAAGGCCATTTTGGCGCCCCAGAGAAACCCCACTGACACTCAGCCTTCTCAGTTCTATACAGCATTATTAGTAATTCAATAATAAGATCTGGCCGGGCTCCCAGACTACCCTTCTCCAACACTTCTAGCACAATCAGAACATATAACCTCCTCCACCCATTTTAACGCCCAGCAGCAGTCAGCTCTGTTGTATAGACTGAAACCCCCTCAGACATTCGGATGAGCTTTACAATATCATACTGTGGTATGTAAAAAGCAAAGACAGCTGCACCACTCTTTGGGTCCTTAGCTCCATCAGTGTAAATCTGAAGGAACCCATTCCAACCAGTTTCAAGTCTGTGTCTCACCATGCTATTATATCCAGAGTTTTGATCAGTTTTAATGTTAAAATCAACTTCTGGAGCGGGCAGAAGCCATGCTGGTAAAACTGGCCAGAGGATCAGAGGAGCCACCCCCTCTCCATTTCTGACTCTTCCTAAAAACAAAGCTCTCCTTTCTTATTCGTCCCACTCCCCACTCCCAGGTATCATGCATCACTGATTTGTTGGATGTTTTCCTTCATAACCTTTCAGTTTAACTATATATTGCATTGCAAGTCTGTCCCTTCTCAAGAATAAAGGTGTTTCAGCCATCTCAACAAGTAAGGCTGGATTGGAGTAGCACGGAGGGCCCCACAGCACACTCTGAGGGCTTTTGCCTGGACGACATCAAGTTTTTTCAGTGCTGACTCAGCTATCTGTGGACACTGCACATACACATATATACACACTCTAACAGCCCTCCTCACTGATGGTGCAATCAATAAATCTCATAACTATTAGTGTTGGTAAGTTGGTAACTCTTTTTACTCTCGAACACTAAATTGAATGAATCTCTTTGTGAGTCATTTCGTTACTTTTTACAGCAGGTGGTGCTGTTTCCTTCTTGTTGGCATTGTAGAAAAATGCAGCGGTTCTCAGACACTAAATACTGAAGACAACATGGTTTGTTTCAGCTGACAAAAGTATAATGCACAACTACCACCAGCAATTCAAAGCATGTGAAATACACACCACAATAAAGTGACTTCTGTCCTGCATCCTCCCTGCCATTGTTATTTTTAACAGTGCAACAGTGACAGGTAGCTGTCACATGACAAATGAACGAGAGACTGCACTGCTCCCCACACAGCCTGAGCTGTGAACAAGAATGATGACAAATCTGTGCAGCCTGTCACATGACAAATGTGATGTAATGTTCACATACACATTAATGTAATGTAAACGTTCCGGCTTACATTAACTGCATAAATACGCTCCCAAGAGCCATCATAACTATGCCAAGCCTGTGGGTGGCAGTCTGGCTCTTTGTGTCAGAAGTGGTTCTAAAGTTGCTGAACTGGAGACCTAACATGTCTCTGTCTCCTCTACACAGTAAGAGGAGCTGTATTTGTAAATGCAAACATAAATGTGCTTACACCAACAGAAATGCAAACGCTACCATGCTTCATTACTAGACTACAAAAAAGGTCTGCTGCAAATTCACTTTTTCTCTGTTTTTGTCCATTTTTCATAAATCTCCATTTTTGCCTGAGTTTTTAAAAAGATTGTTTCAGAGGCGAAAAAACTCTGGTTATGTGTAAATGAAAGGCACAAATGAAGGGAAAAGTCTGTTTTTACAGCTACCGTGTATGACAACAACCTGGAGATGAATGCCCAGAAGACAGTGGAGACTTTCAGAAAGTACCAGCTCCATCACCCCCCCTCACCCCTGACAGACACCCCCATCTCCACAGTGGACTCCTTCCACTTCCTGGGTACCACCATCACCCAGGACCTCAAGTGGGAGCTCACCATCAGGCTCCCTCATCAAAAAGGCCCAGCAGAGGACGTACTTTCTGCGGCAGCTGAGGAAACTCAAGGTGCCAGCCAGGATGATGGCTTCAGTTCTACACGGCCATCATTGAGTCCATCCTCACCTCCTCCATCACAGTGTGGTACGCTGGGGCCACTGCCAGGGACAGGCACAGACTGCAGCGTGTTGTGCGCTCTGCTGAGAAGGTGACGGCTGCAGCCTGCCATCTATCGAGGACCTGTACGTCTCCAGGACTCTGAGGCGTGCAGGTCGGATCACAGCTGACCCTTCTCACCCTGGACACGGACTCTTTGAGCCACTCCCCTCAGGCAGGAGGTTACGGTCCATTCGGACCAGAACCTCACACCACAAGAACAGTCTTCTTCCCCTCTGCTGTTGGACGTTCAACTGTAAATAATTACACTGTTCACTCGTTCATATAAAGGTCCATGTTTGCCAGTACAACCACCGCTCATGTTTGTATGTTCATAGTATGTCTGTTATGTCATGTACTTTTAGTTTACATTGTTTACCCCATTTACTGACCTTATCTTATCTTATTTACCTTATTTTTATCTTATTTCATGTTAATTATTATATGTTTTATGTATGCACCAATCAAGGCAAATTCTAGTAATGTGAATCCTCTTCACTTACATGGCAATAAACATGATTCTGATTATGATTCTGGAACGGGGTCTCCCTCAACTTAAAGAAATCCTCAATCTGACATTCCACATTCCAGGAGCCACCACATGTTAACCAGCTATAGTGTTAAAGAGACTCACCTGACTTGAAATAATGTCGAAAATAAAACAAGAGGCACCAGAAACACAAGACCACCACGACCAGGAGAATGATGAGGACTTTGGGCCCAGGTGGCAAACTTTTCTGTGGAGGAACATGAAGAAAGGTCTGTACATGTGTAACAAGTAGGAGAAAGACCAAAGCAAACTCAACAGGTTGGATGGCCACACATGACTTTGACAATTTACACCATTGGTATGCGGACGAACTCCTCCTAGGGATTTGGCCAATTGACTTGATATTTAGGGGATGTCACCTGAAGGACCTGCTGATCAAACGTATCTAGGGCTGTAATCAACCATTTTTTTAGATACTTTATTAATCCCAGAGGGAAATTCTTTACGGCTGCTTTATTGACGCTGAACACAGGAGCACAGCTTGACGTTTGGATGATGGGGAGACTTAACATGCAGCCTGGTCTGGGTATATCTAAAGCATGCTGCCGCTGTTGCGAGCGGGTACGCCTAAAGTTATAAACAATTTATGAGACTAAGACATTGAAATACGTCAAATGTTCATATGCTTAAACACAACACTTAAAACACAAATCCTAACCCGATAGCAACCGATGAGTTCGGCAGTTTCGCTTTAAAACGAAGAATATAAATCCTCTGAAGCTATAAAACACTAAAAACATCATCAATCCTCCGGGTGGACCCTGCACAGAGTATTTGCTGGTTGTCACTCTCTTCCTGCTCTGTGCACCAGAGAGGTACGTGCATGATGGCCGAAGCCACAGACTGGTTTGGAGGCGTGGCTTTGGGGTGAACTTGAGAGAAAGGGGCGTGTGTTACTTTCAAAATCTGGCTGACTCACTGAGTTTTCAAATCTCCTACCCTACCTTTTAACTCCTAAATTGATTGAAAGAGAAAACAGACGATGTGATTTGTATCTACATCACTGACCACTGATTTCAGACCAATCTCTTACCTCTGACGTGAGTCAGCTGTATTTTCTCTCTCAGGATGTCTCCGGCCATGTGGACAATGCAGGTGTAGGTTCCACTGTCTCTGTTTGTGGGGTATTTCAGGGTCAGACTGAGGTCTCCGGTCTTCAGCAGGTCTTTGTTCATGGTTGTGCGTCCACGGTAAAGACCATCCGGTTTTTTAGTGTGCTCACTATTGTTTGTAAAAAAAAGCACCGTCATGAAGTTCAGATCAGAGCGAGTCCACTCAACTGTGGTGTCTTCAGGCAGACCAGCTTTTGTTTTGTAGGGCAGGACAACAGATTCCACCCCCTCCATCGACTTCACCTGAACCTGGTGGACTGAAAGGACAATGAACATGATATCAACCAGGAGTAGCAGCATTACCTGTCCGGCTTAACTTACGACCTTCAAATTATTCATTTCTTCTCCATCACTTGGAGCTGCAGGCCATGTCAGCCATCAAGCGCTGTGAGATTTTTAGGTTCTTAGTTTCAAAATGTACCACAAGAAATGGATTATTGGTGCATGTGTGCACATAGAAAAGATGTGACTGCAGAAGATTGCAAACGATGTGAAATCAATCATTTCTATTTTGGTGTGTGTGCTGACCTCTGATCTACAGTGTCCTCAGAGTCAAAACAAATTTCCAACCTTTACATTTGACCTGACATGACACCAGTGCTAGCTGACCTCTGACCTGTATCTAGTGCAAGGTGTGCTGCTGACCTTTGACCTGCAGGTATACATCTGTCACTTTCAGTTCATCTTCCATCACTGATGCTGCAGGTGTAGACACCACTGTCTGATTGTTGGGGTTCTTTCAAAGTGAGACTTAGGTTTTCAGAGTCTAAAGCGTCCGGCTTCATGGATGTGCGTCCATGGTAACGGGGGTTTTGTCCTGTTATATCACCATTTTCATCTCGCCTGTGCACAAATTTGGGATCAAGATCATTCCGAGTCCACATCACCATTGGGTTGACTTCAGGGGCAAGTTCTTGGCAGGGCAGCAGAACAGACTCTGCCCCCTCATACTCCTCCACCACAGCAGCCAGGGCATGCTGGGAAACTGTGAGGACAGACAAACAAACACAAATCAGATGCCTGATGTGGTTTTGGCCCAGGAGTCACATACTGTAGGTGACTACACATTACCTGCAGGGATCACAGAGATAAGTTTACTGACAGTCAGCCCAAACACATTTAAAGAAACAATAAATCACCTTAAAATATCTGTTTTATTACAGAGGAATAGGACTGTTTTCTATTCTGATGGCCACAGATCATTACAGACAGTTCTATCATTCTTCTTCATGTTGGCACATTGGGGACTTGTCCACACACAGCAACAGTTTGAACTGAAAACTGAGTGTGACAGAACACTGCCATGTCTTAATTAGTTTGAGTGCTGCACGGCAACCAAACTCTTGTTCTTCACTCTGTATTTTCTTCTTTCTTTTCATTCTTCCGTACGTTTTTTGGTGCAGCATATCTTCAGCATGCATTGCCTGATTTCAGCCATTCGACTGTCCAAATCTTCCTCTCACAGAGGACATTCTGGGTCAACTTCAGTTTGTTTTTTCAAATATTAAGTAAATTATGCATCATTTCTAACACGGGAGTCTATGGGAGAGGACTGTAAGTCCCACTTGTTTTCATCCTTTGGCTGGGTGTGCCACTTATACTCAGGTGCGACTTATATATTAAAATATAGAATTAGTCAGCCTGTGTCCTGACGTCTCATCACAGATGTAATGGCAGCTGTTCTGTCCCTCTCCTGACGGTTCTCTTCTACCTCCAGCACACTTTGCATTCCGAGCATAGGTGACGCGCACGTTCATGGAACGTGTGCTTGCAGCTGAGCCTCAGACCTCACCTGGCAACAAGGAATTCTATTTTCTGATTGGTCGTTAGGTCGCTAATTCCAGCAGCTATATGAGCGCACAGTAGAACTTGTTGAAATGCATGTGTCTCACTCTCAATGACCTGCAGCCGCACCATTTAAGTTAAGAGGAATTCAAGAGGCAAGTTACGCTACAAACCTAGTGATTTAGGCTGGCCCGCTGGTGTGACTAATAGTCCGGTGCGACTTATATATGTTCTTTTCTTCTTCATTACACATTTTTTGGATGGTGTAACCTATAGTTACTTAAGTCACTTAAGGGATTAATAAAGTAAATCTAATCTAATCTAATCTAATCTAATCTAATCTAATCTAATGCGGTAACTAGTTCCACATGCTTTCAGCTACAGAAACTGTATTGGGATTTGTTCAAATATGTTTGGTTTTTAAAATCATAATAAAAATTCCATTGAAGGGTTAATGAAGTTTTAACAGGCAGCTTATCATGTAGCATGTGTTTACAGAATTACATGTTTATGTTTTAGGAGCATTATAAGAAATGTAAGTAAGTCACCAATGGGTCAAATAGTAAGAGTAAGCTTTTAAGGTGCATCATAACATCACTCTTATGGGAAAGTAATCACTCTCACAGGGGAAGTGTGGTGAACCCAGGTTTATGAACACATGGGATCTGCCCTGAGAGGAGCAACAGGAGTGTGACACACACCTGTGTCTCCAGTGTCATCAGACAGACAGGCAGGTGGACAGCCAGGGCTGTTACCATGGTGACAGGCTGACACACAGAGGCATACAAAGCAGCCATGTTTTAGTCTTTGTCAGACTTTAAGCATTGTATCTGTCATATTGATCATCCTTCAGCTGGATACTACTTTTCCACATTCAAATCACAGCCTGAGCTTCTTATAGTCTTATGGTTTTATTCATATGGTTTATTCACAGGCTGTTCTTTAAGCTCAGTGACTTCACTCTGTTCTTGTCTTCAGCAGTTTGTCTCTCATATCTTTCTAATATTCAAATATTTTTAGTTTTATTACTGTGAGGCAATCAAACTCTTGTTCTTCCCCCTCTTTCTTTTAAATAGCACCTTCATCTTTTGAATTCTTAACCGTGTTTCAGTGAATTAAATTCAGATTGCAGGTTCTCCAGCAATTCAGAGCAAAGCTTCAGCTGCAGGAATCAAACTTTTTCTTCAGGAAATGCTTTTCTAGTTCCTCTTGTTTTCATGAATGAAGGAATCCAGGTACAATGAGCAGCTAAAAAAACAATATTCTCACCTGGAACAACCTGTTTACATCATAATAGACGGAGTGCTAGGGGTTATTAAAGCCCAGGAGATGCAGTCATCAGTTTAAATGGATACAAACAAAAGAAATGTCAGACTAACATGATAATCAGAGCAGGTAGGAGATGGCTTACCTCGTACAAGGATCAGAAACACCATAAACATCTTTATGTGTTGATCTGCTTCAGTCCGGGACATCAGCAGCAGGTCCTGACTTGATCCTTCCGCCCACCTCTGCAATCTAACAGGAGTGAAACTATGACGAAACTGAACGCCTCTCCTTTCCTCAGAAGTGATCTGGCAGGCTGGACTTCATTCCACAGATGTGTCACGCTGTGGGACGACCAATCAGAGCTCTGCACAAAGTCAAGCTCAGGTTTATGGTCAACAGAACGGGACCCCCTACAGCAACAGTTGGAGAGTTTTCAGAAATTTCAGAGTTCATTTAATCAATTTCAACACTTTCAGAGTTAACTTGTGTCCAGTTGTGGAGTTGTTTGACAGAGTTGATGAAAATCACTGCCGAGGTGCAATTAAGCCCCGCCTCTGCCTCCGCCCCAGAATGGCTGACGTGCATGTGGGTGTCAAGAAGTTTCATGCATGGGTGGTGTTAAGGGTAAAACACTAGGAAATATAATAAAAACATACTATATACTATATTATACTAAAACTACTCACATACTTTTATGTTCTTGTTTTTGGTCAGCATTTATTTCACTGCTCCCCCAACCACCCTCACTCATGGTGCAAATCCTTGATTCAGGGACTGAGGCATCTGTTTCCTCAAGAACAACAACAGTGACTAGGGAGGAGTTGGGATTGAACCACCAACCTTCCGGTTACCAGTGTTAAGTTTGTTGACGAATCATTTTCGTCATAGTTTTCGTTAACGACCTTTTTTTGCTGATAAAAATGAGACGATAACTAAATAAAAACTAACGCACGGTGCCAAAAACGAAGACGAAATGTATTGACACTTTCGTCAACGAATAAAAACGAGACGAAATTATTGATGGAGACGAGATCCAATCAGAGCAAATTTTGTTTGTGGAAGGGAGGGACGAATCAGGAGACGGCGGCAGAGAGCCAATCAGAAGTGATCTCTCTGTGTAAGGACGTTACCCCGCGATGCTGGAAGAAGGCGTCCTCATGCATGGTAAACAACACAGGAGAAGAACAGACACACGGACACGTTTGATGTCAAGACAAACAGGACGGTTCAAACCGTGTGGAGCGACTATCAGCGGTAAAAACACAACAAACCTGAAGCGACGTTTGCAGACGAGTCATCGTAACTTCCGTTCAAAGATACACGTGACAAATCTATAAATGAAAACAGCGCTGATGGTTTTACGGCATGCGCACCGTTTCTAAGTTGTCACTGAAGTGTTTTGCTGTAGTTATGGAGTATTCATGAAGAAAGTCATGACTGAACAGTGTATTCAGGGAGAGCAGCTCACTGTTCACTGGTTCTTAGGTCATAGCAATTAAATAAAGAGGGTTTGTTTCAAATTACACAAGTTAAAGCTGTGCCTGTGTTATTGCACAATAAAACCTTAATTATTTCATTCATATTTCATCAAAAATATATATCAAAGAATTTTAGTCGACTAAAACTAGACTAAAACTTAAAAAATGTTGATGACTAATATGTGACTAAAATAAAATGACATTTTAGTCACAACACTAAATAAAAACTAAATTAGAAATTGCTGCCAAAATTAACACTGATCACAATAAATAATCTACAGAAATACATTTGAAAATAAATATTATATATTTATTCTCATGATAAAGGCACAATTCAAGTCCATATTTTAGGAACTAATTAACATGTACTAATTTAATGTTAACTCATTAATTTAAACTCCTGAATAAAGATTACAGGCACTTTCTGAGTGCAAAACGTTACAAGCTCTTTAAGGTAATATCAATCCACATTTATTTCAGTGTAGAAATGTGAGCTGTTTAGTTGGTGTTAGTTGTGTCAGTGTAATAAATGTCAGATTATGTTGAAACGACTTAACACAGTCTTGTTAGCTTCACATAATTTAGTTATTTCGATTGAACACAACAAAGTTCTGTGGAACTTGTTGACATAACTATATTAAGTAAATTGGACAACTTCATCAAAGGGGAACTGTGCATGTCACACAGCCAAGTGCTGCCACCTGGTGTCAGTGTAGGTATCAGGTTGGTGAGCGTTCAGTTTACTCAACAATGTTGTGTTGAATTGACTTAGTTGGTTTGTGTTGCTTCAACAAGTTTACATTTTAAGTTTAGGTTTTAAAACCAAACACACAAATGTTAATGAAACTGCACATAATTACATTTATTTGATCCACAACTCACTGAGATCACTTTCACTACCTAGGACTGTCAAACAGCAGGCCCAGGTATGAGGGTACAACACTGCACTTTTCACACTTTATATGCCTGGGTCCAGTAGACCCAAACATCCTGTATATAATAGAAATGTGAGTGTGTGGGTCAATGAAAATGTGTTCAGATATATGTTCATCACAGTCAATGAGCCAGGGCCAGTGAGTCTCAGTTTAAAACAATAATTGGTTGGATCATTTTCTGTTGATGAAAAATACAAAGGGTCCCACAGACAGTCAGAGTCAGTTTGACCTTTGACCTCATGCTCCTCATGTGCTCTAACATGCACTGTGAGCTGTAAGTCTTATACAGACAGGTGTGTGTCTGTCCTCATCAAGTCCAATCAGCATCACCAAACACAGCTGGACTCAGATGAAGGTTAGAACCATCTGAATCATTTTTCACTTTTTGTGTTTTAATCTGCAGAAATGTTTTCTGTCAACATGGGGTGCTGTGTGTACAAAAATAACTGAAATGATTTCAAATGGCTGCAGCTGTTTATGTGAGCAGATGCTGTGACTTAATGACTGGAATGTTTAATCATTTATTTCATTTCATCCCAAAAGGACCGGATCAGGACTGACCTCACGTTTTTAAAGACTAAAAGACTAAAATGAAATGACTAAAAAGACACCTGGGACCTGCTAGCACACACCTTCATACAAACACAACACTCCCCCCAACACTTACACCACGAATACCACTGTCACTCTGGATTCTACCAGCAGATGGAGACAAAGTAAACATGGGTCAGAGTACAGAGAGTGTAGAAATAACGTCATGATAAACAGTGAAGAAGCATTTTACATTAAAGATTTCATATGATGTCTGAAACATTGGATTGTAACTTATCTATAAAACTATGTTTTTGTAGGATTCACAAAAAGTGCTTTTGGACTGTTATAAGCAGGACCTCCATCTTTCTCCAAGCTTTAAAAACAGCTGAGAGTTTTCACAGATCCATGAAAACATGCAGCTCTCTGCTGCAGCTCATCACTTCTGGAAACACTTCATTTTAAGAGACGGCCTCATAATGCTGTTAGAAGTGTTCTTATGATTCCTGAACACCATCTGTGCATCATAACTCAATCTCTACAGCTGCATTGGATCTCTGCTTGTTAATCAGTGATGGATGATAACATGTTACTGCACAGGTTTCCACCATTTTATGGCTGCATTAAAGACTTTGAACCTGGCTGCTGCTCAGTAAAAGCTCCATCTACAGTTTAACATGAATGAGTGACACAGTGAGAATGTAAAAAGTCAAAAGTGTCTGACTGAAACATGATGGAGACACAGTGTTAACAGATGCTGCATTGTTCTACAAAGAGCAGTTTGATGACAGACTCTGTTTCATGCTGACTGTGAACATTTTCAAACATCTGGAACATGTTTAATGACTGTATGAAGCAGCCAGCAGTCCTCCACAACAGGACAGTGAACGCCTCTCACTAGCTGAATCACACTGTCTGTTAGAATGACACAAAGATCTCTAACAATTAGATGATCGGCACGAGACGAACAGATACAATAAATCTTCGAAATGAAGCACAACAAGCAAACACTTGAAGTCACAGTAACACAACAACACTCATAAATAAACTGCTGTTAGTTACCTCCTGATGGAGAAAAGAATCTGGATGAAGCCGAGGAGTGAAGGTGAAGT
>NW_021144767.1:3877501-3928986 GCF_900634625.1 Parambassis ranga
AGAGGGAGAGGAGAGAGCGAGAGGGAGAGAGAGAGGGAGAGAGAGAAAGGGAGGGAGAGAGAGAGGGAGAGAGACACAAGTTATTGTACAAGTTGGGAGGCTCAGGCATTATTTTATATCTGTCATGTCAAAGTTGATCCAAAATATTGAGTTGGAGTATTAGTGTTGTATTGCAGCAGTTTTAAATGGTGTTTTCCACTTAGGTCCATTAACTCCTATTATAATACTACATTTTAATATCAGAGCCATAACAACATGGAATCATGCATTTCTTAATGTAAGGGTTTCATTTGTGAGGACATGTCAAAGTTCATGATCATAAATTCAGCTTCACATTCTTCATTTCACTGCTTCTAAGACAAAAACATGTTCTGACCTGAAATCACAGTCAGTGATTCAAATGAAAGTGAAACATCATCAACATTTAAAGCACAAAGTTGAAGCTGCTGTCACTTCCACACACTCTGCTTCTACACACACAGACTCACTGAGGAACCAGACCACACCAGAACCCAGCATGTAGAGGCTGAGTGAATGTGGTGCTGAAGGTGTGGAGGTGGATCAGTGTGTCAGAGGAGACTCTGTAGAAGGACAGAGTGCCAGCAGGACAGTCCACATACACTGCTGCTCTGTGAGCCAGAGGAGGAGGAGATGAGTGTTTCTCTGTTATTGTGCCAGACATAGTAACCCATCAGAGCAGATCAGACTCCAGGACTGATTGTTTCCTCCAAACATGCAGTCATCACTGTATCCTTTCCTTCTGATTCTTCTGTAACTCATGATATATAAACCACTCCTCTCCACTCGACCTCCCAGTAACAGCGACCAGTCAGAACATTTCTACACAGCAGCTGAGGCCACACCTCAAATCTGTCTGGATGATCAGGATATGGCTGCTCCTCCTCCACACGTGTCACCTTCCTGTTGTTGTCAGACAGTTTGAGCTTTGTGTTCACTGAGTTTGTGTCGACTTCAAGTTGACAGAAATCTGATGGAGAGAAAAAGACACAGCTGCAGTTTATCATCTGACACATCTGATGGCTTCATTCTGTCTTTACTGACTGATGTGTTGTTCATTCATACAAAGTTTATCATCAGACTTTTTGTCACTAATGTTTGAATGAACAAACACACAACTATCAGCTTTGTGTTCAAACACAAACTGGATATTTGCAGCAATGTGAGTAAAGACAGACGACACATTTAGAACATGAGAAGAACAGCAGCATCAACTGTATCATTGGATAAAGAGCATCATCCAAAAGCTCCTTCATCAGAGTCTGGAGGAGGATCTGGACTGAAAGACCAGACTCAGACCTCCTGATCTATCCTGATATTGTTCCACTGTTACTATTGTAAATACTTATTCCGCTTCTGTATTATTCTCCTTCTTCTGGACACATTTTCAGCAGAACTAGTCCCACAGCTTTAATGTGAGCGACCTGAAACTGTTACAGGACGTCCGGCTGTACCGGGAACCTGTGCTGTGACTTTTCTTTCCGTTCCGACGTACGGTTTCACGTAAATCGCAAAAAACCAGTGGGCGAACGACATAGACGGTGAATGGGGAGAGAGAGAGAAAAAGGCAAAAGTCACAAAACCAGGAAGCCGAAAACTGAGGGAGCCGTTTCCATGGTGACCGTAACAGCAGCATCAACTGTATCATTGGATAAAGAGCATCATCCAAAAGCTCCATACAGGAACATACACAACTACACTCACAGACACAAACACACACACACACACACACACACACACACACACTGATTTTCAAAATAAAAGCCTCCAAATCATTACACACCTTACTAGGCCTGGTAAACTACACACAAGCCACCCAGAAATATGCAGACACACACTATACACACCTGCCAACACACAGACACACAAACATGGATTTTCAAAATAAAAGACCCTGCACAATAACAGGATATGGCTGACGTGTAGATTTTCAAAATAAAACACTTAAACATGTTTTAACATGCATTAGGGAGTGTCCCCAACCCCCCCCCCCCCACACACCACACACACTTACACAGACACACACACATACACACTTACACAGACACACATGATTTCAAAATAAAAGCCTCTAATTCATTACACAGCTAACTAGCGCTAGCCACCCCTACAAATTATACATCAAATCGACCGGCTCGGTCAGGACTACTACCCTCTGAGGTTTGGTAGCGATCGGATAAACGGTGTTTGAAAAAATCCAGAAAAACTGCGATCGACCCTCCCCACAGGCATCAAATTACTGTCAAACTTTGAAGGCATGGCGTTTGGGCATGCTTTCACACAGAACCTTCATTCAAAATGTAAAATGTAGATAAACATTAGACCTCTGACATATTGAGTCCCCATGTCTGTGCCACTTTTTGTTTTGACAGGCAAGCCACTTAAGCTGACCTAACCCCCCTCATAGGAAATAATGGGAAACTGGTGAGATCCCTGACAAAATCCAGCTAACTTTGGAAGCCTATCAGTCTGGCATGCCTCTACACAGAATATTTATTTCAACTGCAAACTGCTCATAAGGAGTTGGACTTTATCATACTGAGTCCTCATGTTCATGTCTTTTACCAAACTTCATAAAATAGCAGCCAAAGTCACATCCACATCTTTAGGATCCCTCCATTCAGAATGAATGGAGAAGCTTGGGGCCTATTAAACCTTATATAAAACCAGAAACACTGTAAAAGCATGAAATGTCATCAGTGGCATCTTTCATATGCCGGTGATCAGGAATGAGGTTTGGTGGTATATAATGGGGCGGACCGGCAGCAGAGTGTGGGTGAGCGAGCATTGGCCCACTCAAAATTCTTGTGAAATTTTCTAGGTTATATATACAATAGTTATTTCTATTTTCTTTCCTGTTTGGTTCTTCTGTCCTTATGTTCCTTTCTTTGGTTGGGATTGTTGGTGCATTATCATTGAGGGTTCTTCCTGTAGAACAGACCAAAAGTCCAGTTCATATGTTCACTGGGCCGAAGCCTCTGTCATAAAATCAATAAGTCATAATATGCCACCAGTACTGTTGTCCACAGGATGAAATCACACGTTTAAAAATATTATTATATATATTTAACATTTCACCACAAGATGGCAGCAAACATGGTCAAACTCTCACCACCCTGTTTGCCAGTGATCTGTGTTTTTTTATTGCCCATTTCTAAAATGGCAAGTGTGAGTAAGAAAAGGAAGGTTGACAGCGAAGGCCGAAGTTTCAGGACAAGTGGAAATGGAAGAAGAATGTGAGGGCAAGACATCTTGCACATTGAAACCTGTGTTGGAGCCAGACCTGCCCCCTTTACTGCAGCTGAGAGCCCAGTCTCTTCCTTCTCATCAGAGGTCCCTCGTTAATCGCGGGGTTACGTTCCAAAAATAACCCGCAAAAGGTGAAATCCGTGAAGTGATGGGCTTTATTTTTTACAGCTATTCTAGATCAGACCTGGTGCTGCGTGACTATGCTGAAATGTACGGTAAAGCGTGAAGAAACTCCAAGGCACATTCAGATGTTACCGCGCTGCTGCAGCCGAAATATTTCCTCGTCATCTGTTCTTAAAAAGCTCAGACCTTGTCCAACTTTCAGAGCTTTGGGATTTGATCGTTTTTAAAACTAGTTTGAACTCGAATGGTTTTCTTCTGTAAAAATATCTTCACATCATCTGTGCTGCTCTGTGTGTGTGTGTTTCAACATACAACCAGCACACACTCAGAGTAGAGCTGGACACACACAGAGGACAGAGGAGAGAGCACTAAATGACAGCAAAAGACTCTTACCAGGGTTCCCCACACACAGACCAGTTCACATCATCAACCCTCCGCCACACATTGATTCTGTGTTTTTTTTCCGCCAATGCGATTTTATAATATAGCTATAATTCCGTTCATTCAACGCCGCGCAACTCTCTCTCTCTCCTCCCGTCCGCGTTCACACACACATAAGCGCACATGCATGCGCACACACCGAGAGCAGCTGATCCGCCCGCTCCTCCTTTCAATGCACCATGACTGACGCCTACTGACTGTTGAAGGAAAACCCGGACCGGCGGATATGCTCACAGAGAAGACGGCCAACGTTATTGATAATGGAACATCGCGCACCCATTTATTAATCAGTTAGTTGCCTTGTTGTAACTTTAGTAGTTCCATATATCTGATTATAGTATTTATGCTATTAATGTATTTATGTGGTTAATCACATTATTTATTTGAACCTTTATTTGAGCAGAAAATTTCATTTTACAAAACAAGAACAGGCGGACACATGAGGTCAGTGTTGAGTTCATAGTGAAATAAAAACCTTCAGCTTCAGATGTTTGTGGAATCCATTCCTTAGATTAGAACTAAACTAGGCTCAAATTAAAGTAAGAACTTTAATTTCAGTTCGGTGAGTCATCCAGGAAACAGGAGAAAGGACAGGTCTGTCTGAGCAAACTCATTCTACTGGCCTGTAATGTATGGAGCTGAGGTGGGGGAAGGTCCAGGCAGGGTTCAAGTCAGCATGTATTTATTCATCTTATCACTCAGAACTAACTGAGGGAATTAAGATTTAACTGAATCCATTCAAAATGCTTCTTGTAGCTTTAAAACTGTCATAGATAAGCATGCAGGTGTATATTTAACCTTTATGAACCCCAATGACCAACTCTCCAACCGATGTGACACCGAGATGCCCCACACACTGGTCTGTGGGAAACACTGCTTACAGTGATGAAAATGTAACAAGAGCATATTTATAAAGGTAGATACTGTGCCAGTGATCTCCAATTCAATTCATATTATTATTGATGAAAGAAATGTGGCCCTTTGCTTTTCTAATGGAAGTCTATGTGGCCCTCGCAAAAATTGCCCCCCCTGCCCTAGATGCTTTAAGGCTGTGAACCCTCACTACACACTTTATACTTCTCTCCTGTTCAAACACTGTCAGAGTTCAAACCTTCATAGAAAATAAGTCCAGTGTTACAGAATGAAACCAAAGCACAAAGCAAAATAAAAGGAAATATAATAACTGAAGATTAAACAATGGTTTGTGAAATGGAAGTTGTGGCGGCTGCACTAAAATGAATGATAAGTTAATGTGGTCTGTTCAGAGCTGTCAGTAAAAGCTTGTTTAACTGGTTTCGGCTGTCCCGCCTAACAAATGAAGAGATTGCTTCCAAAACGCTATAATCCAGAAAAAAGTGTTTTCTTTCCAAAAAGGGTTTATATGAAACTTCTAGTTTATGTTTCAAACTGTAATATATCATCATGAGTTTGTAATAACATCAAAAATCTAATCTATATTTTGATTTTAAACATTATTAAACAATCAAATCTTTTTTCCACCCAAAAAGCTATAAATCCATTTCATCAAAAACTCATTTTATGTATTTATATATGTATTTCTAATAATATTATTTCGCCGACTGTCAGTTGATCCGCATGACAAAAGTTTTTCTCTTTAGTATGTGAACAGGAAGTGGCCGGTATTTTCCCTCCAGCTGAGTTTCGGGATTCTGTTTGGAAGGCTTCCACTTTTTTCCCATGGAAGGAAAGAGGACTGCCTCATGGATACTGTCAAAGTTATTCATTCACATAGCTAAAACACTCATTTAAAAGACGGCTGGACATACTTTCTATCTACTGACAGGGCTCCGCCATGACAGTTGGAATGCTGCCCTGTGATTGGTTGAATGGAAATGCTGCATTGTGCTGAAAATTAGGGCGTTTGTAGCAGTGACAATGACAAAGCTGGAACCTAAAACTCCTGCTGGGGAGTAATAAACTCCAGTAAACACCAAAGAAATCCAACCGCTGAGGCTGCGCTACAACAGCTCTGATGGACTGATAGAACACTGACTCATGCACAATAACATGAGGAAAGGACTGAGTCAAACTTACACTTCCTCGGCCCAGGTTTTAACCTCTGCTCTCCACCCATGCTCCACCCTGCAGGAAGAAACACAGTCCAGAATGATTTTCTAACCAACATGAGTCCAAACTGCTGATCAACATGAAGCAGAGTTCCTCAGTTTGTCAGAGCACACAAACAGACTGAAAACTCATCTGTGTCGACTCCAGAAGAGTCTCTCCTGATCTGCTCTGTGTTTTATTCATGTCCTCCATTCTGTGAAATATTGCTCTCTGTCAGTGCTTTACTGTAAATCCTCTTCATGCAGCAACAGTGTAGGTTTGATCTCAGCATTGTGCATTTATCCAAAGCAGCAAACAAGCCACACTGTCTCTGACTGTTTGTTCCTTCACTCTATATGCAAACACAAGCCTGGTTCACATGTGTCATGGATGGAAGAGTTTCTGACACACTTCAATAAATACATTCACTCATGTCTGTGTGTAGTTTTTACAGTGATAATATTGTAGTGTCTCCCTGCTCTCTGTCTCTGACTGAAGGAACTCCTCCTTCTACCATTGTGTTGTTGTCTCCTCTGAAGCTTCACATATGGATTGTTTCAGGAACATTTGTTTGTGGAAATAATTCAGTGGTTCTTACAGCTGAGGACATTAATAAGTAGGGCATCATTTTGTATTTGATCTGCACTAAGTGTGACTGAAAATCAGTCTGTTTGTATTTTGACATGAAGAACGTGTATAAAGAAAAGTGAAGTTAACATGATGGACACTTAATGATGGAGGAAGATGAACATCAGGGATCAGTGATTATTCTTCTCTGCAGTTTCAGTCCATCCATCAACAGCTGTGGATATATGAGCTAAACTGACAGACTGAGGAGGACCTCATGCTCTGTGGTCTCTGTGTACCTGAGAGTCTTCAGACTACAATCTGGACTGTTGAGTAAAGCAGACAGCAGCTCCACTCCTGAGTCTCCTGGATGATTGTAGCTCAGGTCCAGCTCTCTCAGATAGGAGGGGTTGGAGGTCAGAGCCGAGGCCAGAGAAGCACAGCCCTCCTGTGTGATCAGACAACCTGACAGACTGGAGGTACAAAACATGTCATGAACTCAAGAAGAAAGAAGGAAAATCCAACAGATCTTCAACATGAACATGAAGCAGAATTTAACTGATGATCAACAAGCTGGATCCTGACCTGAGAGTCTCCAGTCTGCAGTCTGGACCCCCTAATCCGTGAGACAGCTGCTTCACTCCTGAATCCTGCAGGTCGTTATTATCCAGATCCAGCTCTCTCAGACTAGAGGACTGGGAGCTGAGGACTGAGGACAGAGCTTCACAGCTTCTCTCTGAGAGGTTACAGCTGCTCAGCCTGAAGAAATGAAATGTGTACATTTAACAATACTGAATAATTGTAAGAAGTAGAGCAGTGCAATGAAAAAAACAATTCTACAACATGAAAGGACACTATTGTCTAAGCTTAGTAATGTCAGTGGTTTTAATTTGTGAATTATGTTTGTACATTTTTATTATTAATCATCTGTCATTTCTATGGCAGAGAACAGGAATCAGCCAATCAGAAAAAATGTATTGTTGCCAGGTGAGGTCTGAGATTCAGCTGCAAGCACACCGTGCAGCAGACGTTATGGCATATAGGGCAGGCCAGGAGTGAGAGACAGGGAGCGGGTTTCCTCTATATTGATCCTCCCTCTGTGTTTCAGTCACTTCATGTGAACTGATTGTGTGCTGATCAACACAAGCAGACACATCAGCACAGATTCATGTGAACTAAGTTACCTGTTGTGCAGCTTTTTTGGAGGCTTTGGGTAATCTGTTTCTAATCTGTTTAATCTGATCTGTTCTGTGAAGTCTCTAAAACCTGACAGTGCAGCTGATGGCCTCATTGGGAATACAGTGAAACAGAAATGTGGTTTTTGTGGTTATAGTCATGGTGGCACAGAGGTAGACAGTAACAGATGTAAACATTTTGTTCTAATAACCTGTTAGTGTAGTGCCACCATGAGGCTGACAGAACTGTTTCATTTTCAGTTGGTTTTGATATTTGTCATCATGGCTTAAAATAAATAAGGAGTTATTGAATCTCTCAGTAATAGTTGTTGAGTTAACCCTTTACTCTGTCAGTATAATAGCTGTTGAAATCCACCAGAATGCAGGAAATGGCTTCTACTTCATCCAACATGTTCTGGGGGAGGTAACTCTGATACTTTTCCACATTAAAACCATACAGCCTGTCCTTATTAGCTTTAGATATGATTCCAGCCTCAGACCTTTATGGTGTATTTCCAGGCTATTCTTTAAGGTCACTGACCTTCATATTGTTCATCTTCAGCAGTTTCTGTTTCATAACTTCCTAATGTTCAAAGGTTTTTCTACTTTTCACAATAAAACAGCTTCATCTATTCAAAGTGTTTCAGCAACTTAAATTCAGACTGCAGATTCTCCAGCAATCAGAGCATCCTTCACATCATTCAGAGCAATGCTTCAGCTGCAGCAACCAAACTCACATTTTCTGCAGGAAATGCTTTCTAGTTAACTTTGTGTTCATAGTGTGTCAATTCATATTTTCGTCTTGTTTAATGAGTTGCAGTTTAATGTTATAGATGTACTTGCACAATCCATCATCATTAATCTCTTGAGTGAAGCCTACATCTAGAAGGTTTCATTCCTAAATGTGTTTTGTTTGTAACCCAGTTTAAAATCCCCACATGTTTTAATGAGTGTTGATCATTTCAGTTCAAGTTAAATGTGTAAGCATTTAAAATGTGATTTCAAAGGGTAAAAAAGTGTTACATGTTTGTTGTGTTATGTTAAAGAATGTTGCTGAAAGATGTCCCACCAGCATAGATGGGGTTAATAACAAGTGACAGGACCGTAGCACAGTGTGACACAGACTAGGAGAGGTGTGTCGGAGAAACATGTGTAACACAGAGATTTTCTGTCTTCATTTCTAAGTTAGCAGTGCACAAAACGGTGTGTAACTTGTGTCTTAAGGTTGTTGACAGGACAATCTGTGAGAAGAAGTCTAGCACCTGAGAAAGGGCAGTGATTCAATTGCAGAGACATATGCAGACGTAGATTCTCATTAAAAATATAATTAAAGATGGCCATTTGATTGATGGGTCAAACACTGCACTTGTGTGTATTAAAGGGACATCCAAGATAATAATTAAAACTGAGTTAATCAGGGTTAAGAAGCATTGGATAAATACTTTAAAAGAACCTAAAAGCCTGCCCTCATCTGTAATGTGGTGAGAGTTGCTCCTCTGGCACTTCCTGTGTTTTTCATTTCTTGCTCGTTTCCTTGTTTTTGTTCTTTCCAGGCGCGATGGTCCAGCTGGGTGGAGTCGTGGCTTCTTCTCACCTGGGTTCCGTTTCCCGTCATTCCGCCGGCTACTTAAGCGCCGCCTCCCTTCTCCTCGGCGCCAGTTCTTCACTGCTATTTTCGTACTATAGCAACCAGCCACCTTTCTGTCCGTTCTAAGTGACCAGTGACTTACCTTGTTTTTTGCCTAGGCCTCCAGCCACGCCACCCGGTTGTTTCTCGCCCTGGACCTGAGTTGTGCTTCGCCCTCGTGGTTGTTTTTCGTTCCTCCTTCAAGTTACCTCGTAGTTCGCCCTTGTGGTTGTTTTTGGTTATATTTTGGACTCAGCTCAGTTTTCGCCTCAGTGGTAGTTTTTTGTTTTCTCTATTAAGTGAGTAAATGTACCTGCTTCTGGATCTCCGTCTGTGATCGCACATAACATCATCAATATGACTACAGAGGGGAGCGCTACATGTTGTTGAAGTGTTTCTATATTCACATATGTTTGTCGGAAATATTTTACACCAGAAAGTTCCAACAATTTTATTTTGGAACTCATTTGTACTAGTTATATCTGCAACTCATGCTGATATACAACTGAAACAAAACCATGCTGCATCTCAAAGAGCTTAGTAAACCCAAACCTCCCTCATTGATCAGACAACTTGACAAGAGTAGAGTTACAAAGTCATAAACTCAAAAAGCAAGAACTAAACCCCTACAGACATTCAACATCTGGGGTTGGGTGGGTTAGTAATGCATCATAAGTTCAAAACATAAGCAGCAAAATCCAACCGATCAACCAATGAAATGTGAAGACTGGATCAACACCCACATTTACCCTGACCCGAGGATCTGCAGTCTTGGGACTTCAGAGCTCACCCCACCACAAACTTTACATCACAACACATAAAACTATTGAGACTGACCTCAGAGTCTGCAGTCCACAACTCTCCAGAAAACCACGTAGCTGCTCCACATCCTGCAGGTGGTTCCCACTGAGGTCCAGATATCTCAGCTGGGAGGGGTTAGCCTTCAGAGCTGATCCCGAGAGCTGATCTCTGACAAACCACAGCCACACAACCTAATAAAACAATACAAGACATTGATAGAGCCATTGATACCACTGATCATCTAATAATATGGGATAACATTAAAACATACAGATTACTGTTACTGGGAGGGAAGAAAATAATAATTATTCACTGAATTACTGAGCAACATTTGAACATATGAGTAGATCTGATTTGTCATCAGAGCAACAGTGACTGAAGATACACATGTCTGTGGTCCTTTTCTGTCTGTCAGTCCTGACAGATGATTTAAAAACTGGACCTCAGCCTAATAATAACATTAACTGACCTAAGAACCTGCAGTATGCAGTGAGGACTGTCCAGTCCAGCACATAGCTGCTTCAGTCCTGAATCCTGCAGCCTGTTCTGGTTCATGTCGAGCTCTGTCAGATGGGAGGGGTCGGACTTCAGAGCTGAGGCCACAACTTCACAGTGAGTCTCTGAGAGGTAACAGTCAGAAAGTCTGTGATGACAGAAATATCAGAACATTATGAAAGGGACACGTTAAGTAGTAGCAGTGATCTCATTTGATCTGACTGTTTGACATGTAACAATAGTTCTGATCATTCTCATCGTCTCATTTTGACAGTGTATTTCACTTTATTCCTCTGTTGTAGGTTCTTCCAGCTGATATTGGTGAAAGATAAATTCTTCTCTTTCATTCAGAGACTTTAAAGAGTTATTCTGTTGTGTGACATCCTGATTGAACTGTTTGTGTAATGGTATGTGTGTGCATGTTTGCATACCATGATGTTGTGCTGCAGTTTTTGCAGTCTTTGTATCTATGTAGTTTGTGCAGCTCTTTGGCCACATGCAGCTGTTTTAACTACAAATAAAGACACATTTATTGTCCATTTAGCTTCAAACAGAAACATACAAAACAATGTTTTCACAGTAGAAGAACATCTGAGACAAAAACACAGCTGATGTGATGTGTCAATGAACACAAGGAGCTCTGTTAGAGAGAAACACACAGTGTGAATGTGTCTAAGAACTAAACCAGTAATCTACACTGATTGGTCACATCTGGACTCACCTGAACTTTCTGCAGTTCCTCACAGCTGGAAGCAGTCTCAATCGTCCTTCTGTTGTTGTGTTGTACTTCATCAGGTCTAGCTCATCAAGAACCTCCTCTGACATCTGCAGCATGTAGGCCAGAGCTGAGCAGTGGATCTCAGAGAGTTCCTTCTCTGATCTGTTCTCTGACTGCAGGAACTCTTGGATCTCCTGATTCACTGAGAGGTCATTCATCTCCATCAGACAGTGGAAGATGTTGATGCTTCTGTCAGGAGACACATTATAAGTGTTTCTCCGTTTCAGGTTGTTGATGGCTCTCTGGATGTCCTCTGAACTGATCTCTGTCTGACCCAGCAGGTCTCCTAAGAGTTTCTGGTTTGACTGCAGGGAGAGACCATGAAGGAAGCGAACCATCAGGTCCAGGTGGCCAGTTTCACTGTTCAGAGATTTCTCCATGACTCTGTACAGGATGTCATCCAGAGATGACCAACTTTTCTCTCCCAGGAAGTTCACCAGCTCTTCATCGTCCCCATCAATGAAACAGCGTATGAGGTGGAAAGCAGCCAGAAACTCCTGAACGCTCAGGTGAACAAAGCAGAATGTTGTGAATTCCTGTTTCCTTCTTCGCTCTTCTTTGAAGATCTCTGTGAACACTCCTGAGTACACTGAGGCTTTACCGATATCGAAGCCACACTCTTTCAGATCCTTCTCATAGAAGATTACGTTGCCCTTTTCCAGCTGCTGAAGAGCCAGTTTTGCTAGTGACAAAATGTACTGCCTGGACTTCTCTGGTCCACATTTCCTTTTGGTCTGATTTACCTGAAACATCAGAAACTCTACATACATCTCAGTCAGGGACTTGGGCAGGTCTCTGGTTTCCAACATGTCCTCCAGAACTGTAGCAGTGATCCAGCAGAAGACTGGGATGTGGCACATGATGTGGAGGCTTCGTGATGTCTTGATGTGGGAGATGATCCTGCTGGCCTGCTCCTCCTCTCTGAACCTCTTCCTGAAGTACTCCTCCTTCTGTGGGTCAGTGAACCCTCTGACCTCTGTCACCACATCCACACAGTCAGTGGGGATCTGTTTGGCTGCTGCAGGTCGTGTGGTTATCCATATGCGAGCAGAGCGCAGCAGTTTTCCACTGATGAGGTTTTTCACCAAGATATCGGTGGTGGTGGACTTAGTTACATCAACAGAGTGACTATCGTCAACATGAAGGTCCAGATGAAGGCGGCTCTCATCCAGTCCATCAAACACAAACAGAAGCTTGAATTCACTCTTGTCGTAGTTGCTGTATCCTGATGATTCTAAAGCAGTAAAGATGCAATTAAGAGCCTCCTCTTTGATGCCCTTAGCCTCTGGGATACATTCATGAATGAGGTTTGCCAAACTGAACTGTTTTCCCCATCAGTGGATTCAGCTGACGGAAGGAGAAGGGGAAAATGAGATGCACATCTTGATTGGCTGTTCCTTCAGCCCAGTCCAGCATAAACTTTTGCACCAGGAAGGTCTTTCCAATTCCTGCGATTCCATTGGTCAGCACTGTTTTTACAGGTCTTTTTTTTTCCAGAAGGATGTTGGAACATGTCTCTGGGTTTGACAGATGTCTCAGTGTCTCTGGGCCTCCAGACTTTCTGGATCTGTTGGACCTCATGCTGTGTGTTGATGTGTATGTCACGGCCGGCTGTGATGTATAGCTCTGTGTAGATATCAACCAGACACCCTTTATCTTCTGCCCAGCCTTCTTGTGCATACAGAAACCTGTCCTGGAAGTGTGATTGGAGTTTCTGTTGGTAATATGTGATGTGGCGTGGCTCTGGTACTGGAACCATCCCATCTGTCAAAGACAGGGAGTAGGTTAGTGTGTGTACACATACAGACATTGAGCATTAACTTTTAGAGGCAGCCCAGTCTGTTCCTACAAAGCAATACAGATCCATCATTGTCCAAAACACGTCTCTGATGCAGATGATTCAACATGGCCGACACAAAAGTGCCACACTGTTCTCATGCGAAAGTGTTAAAGCTACAGAACATCTCATCAGTGTGAATCAGGTTCCTCAGTCTCACTCCTCCTTTCATGACAGATTAGTGCCCCCTGCAGCGCTGGTCCAGTTCATCTTTAATTGATCATGCTGTGTTCAACTAAACAGGCATTTATTACACTAACACAACTAAACAGTTCTTATTTCTACACTGAAATAAATGTTAATTAGTTCTTAAAACAAGGACTTGAATTGTGCCATTAGTATGAGAATTAATATGTAAATATTTGTTTCCAAATGTATTTCTGTAAATTATTTATTGTGATACTATATTTGAAAGATGTCAGCGTGACAGTGTTCAGGGTGTGGTTGTGTTGTTACTCAGTTGCATTCCCTGTTAGTTTGTATCACTTATCAGTTAGTTATGAGTTATTGATCTGCACCATCAGTGAGGAGGGCTGTTAGTGTGTATGTGTCAGTGGTGGAACCTACCTAAGTATTTGTACTTCGTTACTGTGCTTAAGTAAAAATAATAGTGCACACTTTATACTTTTACTCCCCTACATTTTGCAAAAATAAAATGTACACATGACAAATTGCGATTAACTGCGTTTAATGCTATGAAATTCTTAGATATAAATAATAAAAAATAAATGTGCATCGTTTGCATCAAAGTAATATATTGAACTCATATTTAAAGAATCTCAAACTGATAAAAGTATCAATGTAGCTAATATATTTCACTATGTAACTGATTGATCTATTACTATATATTGATATATAGTCATCTCCCTGAACACACCTGGTCCCACCAAGCGATTCACAACCCGATCCAATCACATGACTCGACTGCTTCAAACGTCACTGAAGTGGTTCAAACGTCACTAGTCACGTGACAGTGGTTCCAAACAATTGCTTCATGAGCTTCCGCATGTGTCGGAGCCTCGGGTGTCAGAGGACCGTCCTTACCTGTCTCTACTCCACTACAAATGTGAAGTCTGTAGTTAAATGTACATTTATGAATACCAAACAGGAGAGTATTGGTTGTCTCCAGGAGTGTGGTGGTTTAGAGCGGCAAGGTGAGTTCCAGTTAAAGAACTAGGATGCACATGTCCTGTTAAAGGCTGATTTGTTTTACTGTGGTCTGTAATAACAACAAAGGAAAAACAGAATTCAATAAACTAAATTGCAAGTAACTGTATTCAGCACTCAAATATGTAACACAAATCATGAACCGTAAACGAATCCTCTCACACGAAGCTCACGTATCCCGCATATTAGCTTGTTAGCTATTAGCTTACCAACATAGTAACACAAGATAGCATTAACTAATGCATAACTAAAACTACACAATAATAGCACAAGACGGCCGTTTATAACGCCATTTATCTCACCTTCTGGCATCTACGCACAGCAATAAACCAGGGAGACACACGGTGATTAGGAACTTCTAATCATCCCCTGGAGACACACTCAGAACACGGACCTGTTCTCCGACATGGGTGTGATGCGTTCAATGACGTCAGAGCTGCTATGGTGCGTTCATGAACGTCAGACATGTAAAACTTAAACTTACAAGGAAACAAACTAATACTGAAAGAAACTCAGTAAATAAGGTAATAACAGTCACACTTTCTAACAAACAACAACTCACAGTTGTGTTTCTTACAGTCCGATAGCAACCGATTAGTTCGCAGTTTCTCTTTAAAACGCAGAATATGAACCATCTGAAGCTATAAAACATAAAAACATCAGCCAATCCTCCGGGTGGACCCTGTAGGAGTATTGGCTGGTCGTCCCTCTCTACGTGCATGATGGCCGAAGCCACAGACCGCAGCTCGTCTTCAGGTGATTTGCATCCATGTGATTGGAGGCAAATCAGGGTGAGGTCCGAGAGAAAGGGGCGTGTGTTTAAATCTGGCTGACTCTCACTGAGTTTTCAAAACCTCCTACCCTACCTTTAAAATGATTTCTTTGATTATTTTATCCTGTTCAGATCCTTTGCAATGGAAATCAATAATATATATTTGGTGCCTGAGTACTTTTAATACTTTAAGTACATTTAAAAGTAAGTACTTAAGTAGGATTGTTCTGCACTTCTACTTTTATTTAAGTATATATTTTGCTGGGTATTTGTACTTTTACTTAAGTACCAAGCTTCAGTACTTCCTCCACCACTGGTATATATGTGTATTTGCCAAAGTCAAGGTTGGTGAAGGCCTGGGTGGTTGAGTTAATCCACACTCTCCACCTGGATTGCTATACTGCTAAAGTGGAAATTAAGTCTTGCAGTCAAGTCTCTTATGTTGTCATGAGGTCACAACACATATGAGTATGAGTCAGGGCTGTGCGATTTGACGATAAATGATCGTGAAGGATTTGAACGTATCGGCGATCTACCAGAACGGACAGATCGTTTTATCGTCCATAGAGCACGTTCTATTAATTGCAGTTCTATGTTCGCGCAGACGCATGAGTTTTTTTCCTCGTCCAACTCTCAGTGCGCTTAATGTGAACACGACCAACCAGTGACAGCCTCCCTGTTAGGAAGCTACGGCTGAAAACGAAAAGAGAACGGAGCAACTGGTCCCTAAAACGAACTCCACCTTTATGTTCGGTGCTGTTTCTGCCGGCAGCAGCGAAGTGTCTTTTAAGCCTGTGTGCATGTGTGTGTGTGTGTGTGGCATGTGTTGCAGTGGAAGGGCCGCGTGTATACGAATGTATTATAATGGTACGAGCGCGTACGCGCCCACCTCTCTGAACATTACCAGCTCGTTATATTCAGGTTCGCTGCTGTTGTGCCGTCAGCAGCTCTTCTACACCTGTGTGTGTGTGTGTGTGTGTGTGTGTGTGTGTGTGTGTGAGGGCCCCATGTGTACATCAGATGCAGACAGAGGCAGCAGCTGATGACGTCACCAAAACAATAACGCAGCCATTTGATGAAGAGGCTCCATATGAGGACTCTAGTAAACGGTGGACAGAGCTGACAGCAGCAGCTCCGTTTGTCCTTAGACATGATTCCCATTAAAGTTTGATCGTTTGGTCTAAATCACATTGAACTTTAAGAGTTACTTAAGTCTCAATACTGTATTTATTGTTTAACCTTAGGAGGCACACTTCAGTCTGTTTAAATGACTGTTGAATAATACTTTACAGAATTACATTAGTCTTCTTTTTAACCTATTTGAAATAAAACTTTATTTTGTTCTGTAATTGTTATTTAAATGTTCATGTTTATTGAAAACGAATACTGAGTGCACGTTATCAGAGTTGTTGTTTGCCTTTAAAATCTACTGACAGTTTTTGAGAAGTGACTACCTTAAGGCTACCTTAAGTCATTTACACGGAAACATGCAAATTAGTGTCAATGTAAAAACAAATCGTGATAAAATCGAGATCGTGATTTTATCATTAAAGAATCGTGATATAAAATTTTTGCCATATCGCCCACCCCTAGTATGAGTTTTGAGGCTTTGTTGAAGCTTCGACCCCTGATTCAATAAAAAGGTTCATTACTCCAGGCTTCAACGACACAGTGCTCGGGTAGGACATCTAGTGGTGAATAAGATGCATTGCGGTGTGTGTCATTGGTTCATGGATTGGTTGGGATTTGAATCGCCGTGCTCAGTCTCGTTCGACTACACTACATGGTTGAATGTTTCAGGCTGACACAATAATATACATATATTACATTTTCAGTTTGACTGCAGAAAATTACAGTACGATTTGAAGTAAATAAATCATCATTAGGGCTAATCAAAAATCAAGATTAATCCAATTCAAGTTTTTGACACAATTAAAGCATTTGCGGGGGCATACGAGGCTGGATGGTGGTGTAGGGGAGTCATTGTGGGTTTAGGAGCGAGAGGCACACACACAGAGAGTTTGTCTATCCAAGAGAAACGTGATAACATTTATATTTTGATATTAATAATAAAATAAATGTTGAAAGTTTGTATCTAATTAATATATTTAACTCATATCTAATCAATGTATCAGTGTATCTAATATATTTCACTAATTAATTAATATATTACTATATATTGATATATCTACATTAAATAAGGGATGTCCTATCCCTGAACACACTCGATCACCAAGTGATTCACAACCCGAACCAATCACATGACTCGTATGCACTCAACTGCTTTGAACGTCACTGGGTGTCAGAGAACCATCTTTATTGACAGTTCTCAGCTGCTGCTCAACATGCTTCACATGTCTTAATTAAACTTACCAACATCTCTGTGTTAGTACCTGCAACACTGCAAGACTTAAAGGTCCACTTCCATGGCTTAGCCACAGAAGGAACCAGGTGGCAAGAACATTTAACTCTAACTCTGGAAATTTCTAGAGGGCCTTTTAATAAAGAGAGTTAATTACAAACCAAAAACTGGGGCCTTCCAGTCTACAGGACCCCATACCTACATCAGATGTGTTTAAATTCAACATAACATGTTTCACTCATAATGTATTAAACACTAACATAGCATTGGCTCTGTAGTCATGGAAATAAAGGGTGTGACAGAGCTAGATGTTGGTCTGCAGAGCTCCATGCTTTTCATCTGTTTGCTCCATTGTGTTAGTGTTAACACTGACCTTTGACATTAAGCGTCACTCTTTTCTTCATCAGGATGCGTCCCCCACTGCTGTAGGCGGTGCAGGTGTAGATGTTGTTGTCTTCACCTGTGGGGTGTCTCAGGGTCAGACTGAAGTCTCCAGGTTTCATTGGGTCTTTATTCATCTTTGCTCTTTGTGTGTACAATGCATCCTGTTGTTCAGGTCGATCAGAGCCGTTCTCATGCACGTGAACCGTCTGGTTTTTACTGTCCATCCACTCCACTTTACCTTTTTTAGGCAGGCAGACTATGGTTTTGCAGGGCAGCAGGACAGAGTCGACATGTGAATCCACTTCCATGTAGTAATCTGAGGGACAACAAATAGCAACATGGGCAGTAAAGACATAGTAACTGCTCTGTAGTGCTTCCTATGTACCTAATGCACTTTTCTTTGCATTCATCCTTTCACATGCAGAATTCCCCCCATCTATTGTTGAAGGATTTCACTCAACATTGTATTCCAAGTTTACAATAACAGAGTGTGGATCTGAAATGATAAGCCGACCCAGAGCGGTGTGAAGATACAGCTTTTATACAGGTGGGGTAGTGGGTGTTTTCAAAGGTAGGGCTCAGGAAGACAACTTACAAAGAATGAAGGGAGCAAAAGAGTAGGTGAGGAAGAAACAATAACAGGAGAAGGAAGACCTTAGGGATATCCAGGGGCCGTATTCACAAAGATTCTTAGAATTCCCTTATCTTAGCCTAAAAAAAATGAGTAAGGACTAGCTTGAAAATGATTCAACATTCCCAGAGCGACTCTGAGGAAGGAGCAGACTAAAGGTTTTAAAGAGGTGTGGTTGGCCCAGTTGTTTTAGCAGATGTGATTGGTTGACAGAAAAACATGAGAATATGTTGCTAATATATAAGCAGCATTAATTGGACAGTGACAGTGGCCGTATGCCCCTTAAATCACCTTTAAGATAACAGTCCTTACTAAGATTTGTAGTCTTCATATTCAACCACAGATTCCCGCTGTAGTTCTAATCTGTAACTTTTTATGAGTTCAGCGTCATTCACAGTTTGGAGAATGTTTCTCCTCTCTGTCACTCTGCCATGTTCTCCCTGTTCAAGGAACGATTAAACCCTCTATTAAGTCCTCCTCTCCACTATTGACAGTTTTTTACCTTAAGACAACTTTTATCTTTAGTCTTAATTATAAGGGAAAAGTCTTAGAATGCTAAGAATTTTCTTAGAATTTCAACACTAAGGGAAACTGTTAGCACTAAAAAGCCTTCTTTTTGAGTCACCTTCCGTGTTCCTGTGTTCTTGTATGTTTTGGATTATTCTTTACTTGGGTTTTTCTTAGTTTGATTTAGTATTTAGAGTAGTGTTTTGTTTTTGAAATAAAACTTCACCTGGCATGCTGAATCCTGCCTGCACCTGAGTCCTCGTTCAACAACTCTCCCTGACACCCTCTGTTTTCCACAACAACACACTGAAAAAAGTGAACTCAGTGAGTTGTTGGATCAAATGTCCAATTTAATTATGTGTGTGCTACTTGTTAATGCAACACAAACCAACTAAGTAAATTCAACACAACACTGTTGATTAAATCGCACAATCACCAATGTGATACCTATACCAGTTGTTGGCTGTGTGACATGCACAGTTCCCCTGATGACGTACACTCAAAAAGTGAACTCAGTGGGTTGTTGGATCAAATAAACGTAATTATGTCCAATTTCATTTTTGTGTTTTGTGTCTGGGTAGGTCTTTCCTGCCACCTAGTTCCCTCTATGACTATGCTCATGCAAGTGGACCTCTTGCAGTCTGACAGGTATTAACAAACAGATGTTGGTAAATTTCATTAAGACATATGATGCACATTCTGAAATACTGTAAGTCATGGTCTTCAAGTCTTATTCATCAGGGTGTTTTTATAGTCATGAGATTGATTTAATGCAACTGGGCTCAAAGTTTTTCTGTAGACATTTCTTCTTCTTTATTTCCGGCAGACTAGATGCCATATGGCATATTGCTGCCTCCCACAGGTCAGGTTTGGTAATGGCTCGATGTATGTACATTCATTTCAGAGGAAGAGAACTCCTGTTGCTGTGATAAAATTCAAAACTGCTTTCACAATGTGTGGCTGGTTTTCAGATGGGTTTAACATGCCTCGCAGTGATGATCTGTTAATTCCAGTGTCCAGTAGAGCATAAATAATTGCTCTCTCTGATCTTTATATAACCAACAGTCCATCAACACATGCTCAACTGTTTGGAATGTATTGCAGACTCTGCAAAGACCGTCTTCATGCTTCCCAATCTTTTGAAGATCCCATGCCAAACCACAATGACCTAATCTGAGTCTGGTCATAATTACAGCCTGTCTTCTTCCTTGACCAAGATAACATGGTTTTGTATTTACTTTGTTTTGAATAGAAATGTGGAATGTGGAATATTCTTTTATGACAGACCCCCACTCACTCACACCCATACACACTGATAAATTAGGCTTCATTCTTAAGGCCATTTTGGCGCCCAGAGAAACCCCACTGACACTCAGCCTTCTCAGTTCTATACAGCATTATTAGTAATTCAATAATAAGATCTGGCCGGGCTCCCAGACTACCCTTCTCCAACACTTCTAGCACAATCAGAACATATAACCTCCTCCACCCATTTTAACGCCCAGCAGCAGTCAGCTCTGTTGTATAGACTGAAACCCCCTCAGACATTCGGATGAGCTTTACAATATCATACTGTGGTATGTAAAAAGCAAAGACAGCTGCACCACTCTTTGGGTCCTTAGCTCCATCAGTGTAAATCTGAAGGAACCCATTCCAACCAGTTTCAAGTCTGTGTCTCACCATGCTATTATATCCAGAGTTTTGATCAGTTTTAATGTTAAAATCAACTTCTGGAGCGGGCAGAAGCCATGCTGGTAAAACTGGCCAGAGGATCAGAGGAGCCACCCCCTCTCCATTTCTTGACTCTTCCTAAAAACAAAGCTCTCCTTTCTTATTCGTCCCACTCCCCACTCCCAGGTATCATGCATCACTGATTTGTTGGATGTTTTCCTTCATAACCTTTCAGTTTAACTATATATTGCATTGCAAGTCTGTCCCTTCTCAAGAATAAAGGTGTTTCAGCCATCTCAACAAGTAAGGCTGGGATTGGAGTAGCACGGAGGGCCCCACAGCACACTCTGAGGGCTTTTGCCTGGACGACATCAAGTTTTTTCAGTGCTGACTCAGCTATCTGTGGACACTGCACATACACATATATACACACTCTAACAGCCCTCCTCACTGATGGTGCAAATCAATAAATCTCATAACTATTAGTGTTGGTAAGTTGGTAACTCTTTTTACTCTCGAACACTAAATTGAATGAATCTCTTTGTGAGTCATTTCGTTACTTTTTACAGCAGGTGGTGCTGTTTCCTTCTTGTTGGCATTGTAGAAAAATGCAGCGGTTCTCAGACACTAAATACTGAAGACAACATGGTTTGTTTCAGCTGACAAAAGTATAATGCACAACTACCACCAGCAATTCAAAGCATGTGAAAATACACACCACAATAAAGTGACTTCTGTCCTGCATCCTCCCTGCCATTGTTATTTTTAACAGTGCAACAGTGACAGGTAGCTGTCACATGACAAATGAACGAGAGACTGCACTGCTCCCCACACAGCCTGAGCTGTGAACAAGAATGATGACAAATCTGTGCAGCCTGTCACATGACAAATGTGATGTAATGTTCACATACACATTAATGTAATGTAAACGTTCCGCTTACATTAACCTGCATAAATACGCTCCCAAGAGCCATCATAACTATGCCAAGCCTGTGGGTGGCAGTCTGGCTCTTTGTGTCAGAAGTGGTTCTAAAGTTGCTGAACCTGGAGACCTAACATGTCTCTGCTCCTCTACACAGTAAGAGGAGCTGTATTTGTAAATGCAAACATAAATGTGCTTACACCAACAGAAATGCAAACGCTACCATGCTTCCATTACTAGACTACAAAAAAGGTCTGCTGCAAATTCACTTTTTCTCTGTTTTTGTCCATTTTTCCTAAATCTCCATTTTTGCCTGAGTTTTTAAAAAGATTTGTTTTCAGAGGCGAAAAACTCTGGTTATGTGTAAATGAAAGGCACAAATGAAGGGAAAAGTCTGTTTTTACAGCTACCCGTGTATGACAACAACCTGGAGCTGAATGCCCAGAAGACAGTGGAGACTTTCAGAAAGTACCAGCTCCATCACCCCCCTCACCCTGACAGACACCCCCATCTCCACAGTGGACTCCTTCCACTTCCTGGGTACCACCATCACCCAGGACCTCAAGTGGGAGCTCACCATCAGCTCCCTCATCAAAAAGGCCCAGCAGAGGACGTACTTTCTGCGGCAGCTGAGGAAACTCAAGGTGCCAGCCAGGATGATGGTTCAGTTCTACACGGCCATCATTGAGTCCATCCTCACCTCCTCCATCACAGTGTGGTACGCTGGGGCCACTGCCAGGGACAGGCACAGACTGCAGCGTGTTGTGCGCTCTGCTGAGAAGGTGATCGGCTGCAGCCTGCCATCTATCGAGGACCTGTACGTCTCCAGGACTCTGAGGCGTGCAGGTCGGATCACAGCTGACCCTTCTCACCCTGGACACGGACTCTTTGAGCCACTCCCCTCAGGCAGGAGGTTACGGTCCATTCGGACCAGAACCTCACACCACAAGAACAGCTTCTTCCCCTCTGCTGTTGGACTGTTCAACTGTAAATAATTACACTGTTCCACTCGTTCATATAAAGGTCCATGTTTGCCAGTACAACCACCGCTCATGTTCTGTTCTGTTCATAGTATGTCTGTTATGTCATGTACTTTTAGTTTACATTGTTTACCCATTTACTTGACCTTATCTTATCTTATTTACCTTATTTTTATCTTATTTCATGTTAATTATTATATGTTTTATGTATGCACCAATCAAGGCAAATTCCTAGTAATGTGAATCCTCTTCACTTACATGGCAATAAACATGATTCTGATTCTGATTCTGGAAACGGGGTCTCCCTCAACTTAAAGAAATCCTCAATCTGACATTCCACATTCCAGGAGCCACCACATGTTAACCAGCTATAGTGTTAAAGAGACTCACCTGACTTGAAATAATGTCGAAAATAAAACAAGAGGCCACCAGAAACACCAAGAACCACGACCAGGAGAATGATGAGGACTTTGGCCCAGGTTGGCAAACTTTCTGTGGAGGAACATGAAGAACAGGTCTGTACATGTGTAACAAGTAGGAGAAAGACCAAAGCAAACTCAACAGGTTGGATGGCCACCATGACTTTGACAATTTACACCATTGGTATGCGGACGAACTCCTCCTAGGGATTTGGCCCAATTGACTTGATATTTAGGGGATGTCACCTGAAGGACCTGCTGATCAAACGTTATCTAGGGCTGTAATCAACCATTTTTTTAGATACTTTATTAATCCCAGAGGGAAATTCTTTACGGCTGCTTTAGTGACGCTGAACACAGGAGCACAGCTTGACGTTTGGATGATGGGGAGACTTAACATGCAGCCTGGTCTGGGTATATCTAAAGCATGCTGCCGCTGTTGCGAGCGGGTACGCCTAAAGTTATAAAACAATTTATGAGACTAAGACATTGAAATACGTCAAATGTTCATATGCTTAAAACACAACACTTAAAACACAAATCCTAACCCGATAGCAACCGATGAGTTCGGCAGTTTCGCTTTAAAACGAAGAATATAAATCCTCTGAAGCTATAAAACACTAAAAACATCATCAATCCTCCGGGTGGACCCTGCACAGAGTATTTGCTGGTTGTCACTCTCTTCCTGCTCTGTGCACCAGAGAGGTACGTGCATGATGGCCGAAGCCACAGACTGGTTTGGAGGCGTGGCTTTGGGGTGAACTTGAGAGAAAGGGGCGTGTGTTTACTTTCAAAATCTGGCTGACTCACTGAGTTTTCAAAATCTCCTACCCTACCTTTTAACTCCCTAAAATTGATTGAAAGAGAAAACAGACGATGTGATTTGTATCTACATCACTGACCACTGATTTCAGACCAATCTCTTACCTCTGACGTGAGTCAGCTGTATTTTCTCTCTCAGGATGTCTCCGGCCATGTGGACAATGCAGGTGTAGGTTCCACTGTCTCTGTTTGTGGGGTATTTCAGGGTCAGACTGAGGTCTCCGGTCTTCAGCAGGTCTTTGTTCATGGTTGTGCGTCCACGGTAAAGACCATCCGGTTTTTTAGTGTGCTCACTATTGTTTGTAAAAAAAAGCACCGTCATGAAGTTCAGATCAGAGCGAGTCCACTCAACTGTGGTGTCTTCAGGCAGACCAGCTTTTGTTTTGTAGGGCAGGACAACAGATTCCACCCCCTCCATCGACTTCACCTGAACCTGGTGGACTGAAAGGACAATGAACATGATATCAACCAGGAGTAGCAGCATTACCTGTCCGGCTTAACTTACGACCTTCAAATTATTCATTTCTTCTCCATCACTTGGAGCTGCAGGCCATGTCAGCCATCAAGCGCTGTGAGATTTTTAGGTTCTTAGTTTCAAAATGTACCACAAGAAATGGATTATTGGTGCATGTGTGCACATAGAAAAGATGTGACTGCAGAAGATTGCAAACGATGTGAAATCAATCATTTCTATTTTGGTGTGTGTGCTGACCTCTGATCTACAGTGTCCTCAGAGTCAAAACAAATTTCCAACCTTTACATTTGACCTGACATGACACCAGTGCTAGCTGACCTCTGACCTGTATCTAGTGCAAGGTGTGCTGCTGACCTTTGACCTGCAGGTATACATCTGTCACTTTCAGTTCATCTCTTCCATCACTGATGCTGCAGGTGTAGACACCACTGTCTGATTGTTGGGGTTCTTTCAAAGTGAGACTTAGGTTTTCAGAGTCTAAAGCGTCCGGCTTCATGGATGTGCGTCCATGGTAACGGGGGTTTTGTCCTGTTATATCACCATTTTCATCTCGCCTGTGCACAAATTTGGGATCAAGATCATTCCGAGTCCACATCACCATTGGGTTGACTTCAGGGGCAAGTTCTTGGCAGGGCAGCAGAACAGACTCTGCCCCCTCATACTCCTCCACCACAGCAGCCAGGGCATGCTGGGAAACTGTGAGGACAGACAAACAAACACAAATCAGATGCCTGATGTGGTTTTGGCCCAGGAGTCACATACTGTAGGTGACTACACATTACCTGCAGGGATCACAGAGATAAGTTTACTGACAGTCAGCCCAAACAACACATTTAAAGAAACAATAAATCACCTTAAAATATCTGTTTTATTACAGAGGAATAGGACTGTTTTCTATTCTGATGGCCACAGATCATTACAGACAGTTCTATCATTCTTCTTCATGTTGGCACATTGGGGACTTGTCCACACACAGCAACAGTTTGAACTGAAAACTGAGTGTGACAGAACACTGCCATGTCTTAATTAGTTTGAGTGCTGCACGGCAACCAAACTCTTGTTCTTCACTCTGTATTTTCTTCTTTCTTTTCATTCTTCCGTACGTTTTTTGGTGCAGCATATCTTCAGCATGCATTGCCTGATTTCAGCCATTCGACTGTCCAAATCTTCCTCTCACAGAGGACATTCTGGGTCAACTTCAGTTTGTTTTTTCAAATATTAAGTAAATTATGCATCATTTCTAACACGGGAGTCTATGGGAGAGGACTGTAAGTCCCACTTGTTTTCATCCTTTGGCTGGGTGTGCCACTTATACTCAGGTGCGACTTATATATTAAAATATAGAATTAGTCAGCCTGTGTCCTGACGTCTCATCACAGATGTAATGGCAGCTGTTCTGTCCCTCTCCTGACGGTTCTCTTCTACCTCCAGCACACTTTGCATTCCGAGCATAGGTGACGCGCACGTTCATGGAACGTGTGCTTGCAGCTGAGCCTCAGACCTCACCTGGCAACAAGGAATTCTATTTTCTGATTGGTCGTTAGGTCGCTAATTCCAGCAGCTATATGAGCGCACAGTAGAACTTGTTGAAATGCATGTGTCTCACTCTCAATGACCTGCAGCCGCACCATTTAAGTTAAGAGGAATTCAAGAGGCAAGTTACGCTACAAACCTAGTGATTTAGGCTGGCCCGCTGGTGTGACTAATAGTCCGGTGCGACTTATATATGTTCTTTTCTTCTTCATTACACATTTTTTGGATGGTGTAACCTATAGTTACTTAAGTCACTTAAGGGATTAATAAAGTAAATCTAATCTAATCTAATCTAATCTAATCTAATCTAATCTAATGCGGTAACTAGTTCCACATGCTTTCAGCTACAGAAACTGTATTGGGATTTGTTCAAATATGTTTGGTTTTTAAAATCATAATAAAAATTCACCATTGAAGGGTTAATGAAGTTTTAACAGGCAGCTTATCATGTAGCATGTGTTTACAGAATTACATGTTTATGTTTTAGGAGCATTATAAGAAATGTAAGTAAGTCACCAATGGGTCAAATAGTAAGAGTAAGCTTTTAAGGTGCATCATAACATCACTCTTATGGGAAAGTAATCACTCTCACAGGGGAAGTGTGGTGAACCCAGGTTTATGAACACATGGGATCTGCCCTGAGAGGAGCAACAGGAGTGTGACACACACCTGTGTCTCCAGTGTCATCAGACAGACAGGCAGGTGGACAGCCAGGGCTGTTACCATGGTGACAGGCTGACACACAGAGGCATACAAAGCAGCCATGTTTGTAGTCTTTGTCAGACTTTAAGCATTGTATCTGTCATATTGATCATCCTTCAGCTGGATACTACTTTTCCACATTCAAATCACAGCCTGAGCTTCTTATAGTCTTATGGTTTTATTCATATGGTTTATTCACAGGCTGTTCTTTAAGCTCAGTGACTTCACTCTGTTCTTGTCTTCAGCAGTTTGTCTCTCATATCTTTCTAATATTCAAATATTTTTAGTTTTATTACTGTGAGGCAATCAAACTCTTGTTCTTCCCCCTCTTTTCTTTTAAATAGCACCTTCATCTTTTGAATTCTTAACCGTGTTTCAGTGAATTAAATTCAGATTGCAGGTTCTCCAGCAATTCAGAGCAAAGCTTCAGCTGCAGGAATCAAACTTTTTCTTCAGGAAATGCTTTTCTAGTTCCTCTTGTTTTCATGAATGAAGGAATCCAGGTACAATGAGCAGCTAAAAAAACAATATTCTCACCTGGAACAACCTGTTTACATCATAATAGACGGAGTGCTAGGGGTTATTAAAGCCCAGGAGATGCAGTCATCAGTTTAAATGGATACAAACAAAAGAAATGTCAGACTAACATGATAATCAGAGCAGGTAGGAGATGGCTTACCTCGTACAAGGATCAGAAACACCATAAACATCTTTATGTGTTGATCTGCTTCAGTCCGGGACATCAGCAGCAGGTCCTGACTTGATCCTTCCGCCCACCTCTGCAATCTAACAGGAGTGAAACTATGACGAAACTGAACGCCTCTCCTTTCCTCAGAAGTGATCTGGCAGGCTGGACTTCATTCCACAGATGTGTCACGCTGTGGGACGACCAATCAGAGCTCTGCACAAAGTCAAGCTCAGGTTTATGGTCAACAGAACGGGACCCCCTACAGCAACAGTTGGAGAGTTTTCAGAAATTTCAGAGTTCATTTAATCAATTTCAACACTTTCAGAGTTAACTTGTGTCCAGTTGTGGAGTTGTTTGACAGAGTTGATGAAAATCACTGCCGAGGTGCAATTAAGCCCCGCCTCTGCCTCCGCCCCAGAATGGCTGACGTGCATGTGGGTGTCAAGTTTCATGCATGGGTGGTGTTAAGGGTAAAACACTAGGAAATATAATAAAAACATACTATATACTATATTATACTAAAACTACTCACATACTTTTATGTTCTTGTTTTTGGTCAGCATTTATTTCACTGCTCCCCCAACCACCCTCACTCATGGTGCAAATCCTTGATTCAGGGACTGAGGCATCTGTTTCCTCAAGAACACACAACAGTGACTAGGGAGGAGTTGGGATTGAACCACCAACCTTCCGGTTACCAGTGTTAAGTTTGTTGACGAATCATTTTCGTCATAGTTTTCGTTAACGACCTTTTTTTGCTGATAAAAATGAGACGATAACTAAATAAAAACTAACGCACGGTGCCAAAAACGAAGACGAAATGTATTGACACTTTCGTCAACGAATAAAAACGAGACGAAATTATTGATGGAGACGAGATCCAATCAGAGCAAATTTTGTTTGTGGAAGGGAGGGACGAATCAGGAGACGGCGGCAGAGAGCCAATCAGAAGTGATCTCTCTGTGTAAGGACGTTACCCCGCGATGCTGGAAGAAGGCGTCCTCATGCATGGTAACACAACACAGGAGAAGAACAGACACACGGACACGTTTGATGTCAAGACAAACAGGACGGTTCAAACCGTGTGGAGCGACTATCAGCGGTAAAAACACAACAAACCTGAAGCGACGTTTGCAGACGAGTCATCGTAACTTCCGTTCAAAGATACACGTGACAAAATCTATAAATGAAAACAGCGCTGATGGTTTTACGGCATGCGCACCGTTTCTAAGTTGTCACTGAAGTGTTTTGCTGTAGTTATGGAGTATTCATGAAGAAAGTCATGACTGAACAGTGTATTCAGGGAGAGCAGCTCACTGTTCACTGGTTCTTAGGTCATAGCAATTAAATAAAGAGGTGTTTGTTTCAAATTACACAAGTTAAAGCTGTGCCTGTGTTATTGCACAATAAAACCTTAATTATTTCATTCATATTTCATCAAAAATATATATCAAAGAATTTTAGTCGACTAAAACTAGACTAAAACTTAAAAAATGTTGATGACTAATATGTGACTAAAATAAAATGACATTTTAGTCACAACACTAAAATAAAAACTAAATTAGAAATTGCTGCCAAAATTAACACTGATCACAATAAATAATCTACAGAAATACATTTGAAAATAAATATTTATATATTTATTCTCATGATAAAGGCACAATTCAAGTCCATATTTTAGGAACTAATTAACATGTACTAATTTAATGTTAACTCATTAATTTAAACTCCTGAATAAAGATTACAGGCACTTTCTGAGTGCAAAACGTTACAAGCTCTTTAAGGTAATATCAATCCACATTTATTTCAGTGTAGAAATGTGAGCTGTTTAGTTGGTGTTAGTTGTGTCAGTGTAATAAATGTCAGATTATGTTGAAACGACTTAACACAGTCTTGTTAGCTTCACATAATTTAGTTATTTCGATTGAACACAACAAAGTTCTGTGGAACTTGTTGACATAACTATATTAAGTAAATTGGACAACTTCATCAAAGGGGAACTGTGCATGTCACACAGCCAAGTGCTGCCACCTGGTGTCAGGTGTAGGTATCAGGTTGGTGAGCGTTCAGTTTACTCAACAATGTTGTGTTGAATTGACTTAGTTGGTTTGTGTTGCTTCAACAAGTTTACATTTTAAGTTTAGGTTTTAAAACCAAACACACAAATGTTAATGAAACTGCACATAATTACATTTATTTGATCCAACAACTCACTGAGATCACTTTCACTACCTGGGACTGTCAAACAGCAGGCCCAGGTATGAGGGTACAACACTGCACTTTTCACACTTTTATATGCCTGGGTCCAGTAGACCCAAACATCCTGTATATAATAGAAATGTGAGTGTGTGGGTCAATGAAAATGTGTTCAGATATATGTTCATCACAGTCAATGAGCCAGGGCCAGTGAGTCTCAGTTTAAAACAATAATTGGTTGGATCATTTTTCTGTTGATGAAAAATACAAAGGGTCCCACAGACAGTCAGAGTCAGTTTGACCTTTGACCTCATGCTCCTCATGTGCTCTAACATGCACTGTGAGCTGTAAGTCTTATACAGACAGGTGTGTGTCTGTCCTCATCAAGTCCAATCAGCATCACCAAACACAGCTGGACTCAGATGAAGGTTAGAACCATCTGAATCATTTTTCACTTTTTGTGTTTTAATCTGCAGAAATGTTTTCTGTCAACATGGGGTGCTGTGTGTACAAAAAATAACTGAAATGATTTCAAATGGCTGCAGCTGTTTATGTGAGCAGATGCTGTGACTTAATGACTGGAATGTTTAATCATTTATTTCATTTCATCCCAAAAGGACCGGATCAGGACTGACCTCACGTTTTTAAAGACTAAAAGACTAAAATGAAATGACTAAAAAGACACCTGGGACCTGCTAGCACACACCTTCATACAAACACAACACTCCCCCCAACACTTACACCACTGAATACCACTGTCACTCTGGATTCTACCAGCAGATGGAGACAAAGTAAACATGGGTCAGAGTACAGAGAGTGTAGAAATAACGTCATGATAAACAGTGAAGAAGCATTTTACATTAAAGATTTCATATGATGTCTGAAACATTGGATTGTAACTTATCTATAAAACTATGTTTTTGTAGGATTCACAAAAAGTGCTTTTGGACTGTTTATAAGCAGGACCTCCATCTTTCTCCAAGCTTTAAAAACAGCTGAGAGTTTTCACAGATCCATGAAAACATGCAGCTCTCTGCTGCAGCTCATCACTTCTGGAAACACTTCATTTTAAGAGACGGCCTCATAATGCTGTTAGAAGTGTTCTTATGATTCCTGAACACCATCTGTGCATCATAACTCAATCTCTACAGCTGCATTGGATCTCTGCTTGTTAATCAGTGATGGATGATAACATGTTACTGCACAGGTTTCCACCATTTTATGGCTGCATTAAAGACTTTGAACCTGGCTGCTGCTCAGTAAAAGCTCCATCTACAGTTTAACATGAATGAGTGACACAGTGAGAATGTAAAAAGTCAAAAGTGTCTGACTGAACACATGATGGAGACACAGTGTTAACAGATGCTGCATTGTTCTACAAAGAGCAGTTTGATGACAGACTCTGTTTCATGCTGACTGTGAACATTTTCAAACATCTGGAACATGTTTAATGACTGTATGAAGCAGCCAGCAGTCCTCCACAACAGGACAGTGAACGCCTCTCACTAGCTGAATCACACTGTCTGTTAGAATGACACAAAGATCTCTAACAATTAGATGATCGGCACGAGACGAACAGATACAATAAATCTTCGAAATGAAGCACAACAAGCAAACACTTGAAGTCACAGTAACACAACAACACTCATAAATAAACTGCTGTTAGTTACCTCCTGATGGAGAAAAGAATCTGGATGAAGCCGAGGAGTGAAGGTGACGTCCATCAGCAGGAAAACAGCAGAGAAAGAACAAACATGGAACTCACAGCAGGAGCTTTTCAACGCTCTGTTGATGCACAGAAAGGCTGAGCTCTCTGGATTCACCGTCACACTCAAGGCTTCTTTAAGGAAACATGATGACAGCGTTCTGACCTTTGGAACAAAGAGCTCAGGTCAAACATTCACAGACTGAACCAGCACAGAGTTCTTATCAGTTACAGTTACAGACCTTGATCTGACCGTAAGGAAGGAGAAACACACCTTCTTAATAAAGTGTGTTTCAGTGAAAACAAATCCATCAGCTCCACACATCATTTACACTCACTATAAATGTAACATTTGATGTTCTTATCTGACTGTTACTATGAATAAACTGTGAGGACTTTGTGCAGTTAGATCACAACCCACAGAGAGACTGTGACAGAAGCAAAGAACAGATTTACAAATTTGCAGAAAATTATTATTTGATACGATCAGACACATCAATGCTTTGGTTGTTCTGCCAGCACAGTGGTCCAGATCCTGAAAATGAATAATCTGAGCAGATTGATTGTGGGTGGATGAAAGAAGTGAGCAGATGAGGTATTCTCAGTTTATATAATATGAAGGCAGGTTTCTGGAAACACTTCATTTTAAGAGACGGCCTCAGAATGCTGTTAGAAATGTTCTTATGATTCCTGAACACCATCTGTGCATCATAACTCAATCTCTACCGCTGCATTGGATCTCTGCTTGTTAATCAGTGATGGATGATAACATGTTACTGCACAGGTTTCCACCATTTTATGGCTGCATTAAAGACTTTGAACCTGGCTGCTGCTCAGAGTGAGAACATTACTTGAAGCTGATGGGGAGCTGTGTCACTGCACAGTGTTCTAGTGAACAATGCTGTCTGAATGAAGAGACGTTCATGTAGTCATTATTATACTTAGGTCGAATGGTGGATTAAAAACAGACGGCATGCCAACACATTTTATACAATTATTATTAAACTCATCCACCGTTTAGTTCTCCAGGCTTTACTGACACCTAGTGGAACACATCAGTCCTGCCTCTACCAGCTTGCTGCTTTCTTATTAAAGGATGTTTGTGCCTACATTAAAACCTGTCATATATGTCGACTGACATAACCTGATCAAACATTAAGCCATTCATTTTTCTACAGCCTAAAGTTTAACCTACATTAATTAGGTGCCCCAAAATAACAGCAAATGAGGAGCTCAGAGGAGACAAAGCTGCCTGATGTGTGAAGAAAGACTAAACACAGAGAACAGAAAGACACAGGGATGCCACACATGTACAGAGCAAGCGGCAACCTTCGGGGCTCAAAGTTGAAGCCCATGCAGAAGTGTCAAAACTTGTAATTCACGCTGCAACAGCTGGGGGCTGGCTCCAAAAGCGAGTAATTTCCCATAGACTCCCATGTTAAAATGGCCGACTTCACAGCAGAAAAAAACATGTTTACAGCCTGGTACAAAAAACCACTCTGGTCTCAGATGATAGGTTCTCTTCTAGTGTCAATTGTAGGGGGGGTGAATTTTTTTACAACTCACTCGTTTCAATGGTATTCGGACTTAAAATTACGCCTAATTATGGGCGTTGCCGCTTGAGTGACAGACAGTTGACGTATCACAGTGTGAGTTTCCTGCTTCCACGATCGCCCGCCCCCCTAAACCCCGCTCGTGCTCCCCCTCTTTGTCCATAATCGGAGTTTTAGTTGACGTGACGCTGTCAACATGGCGGCGGTCATCACGTCCCGGAACCTCCCACTGAGACTCAAAACGGCTCTTCAGAAACAAACGGGTGACGTCACGGAAGCTCTGTCCATAGTTTTTACTGTCAATGGGACAGAGGTATCTGCCCCTCACTGCTTCCCTGCTCTGTCCTCTGCTTCCTAATATGGTCACAACACAGAGCAACAAGACAGACGAGAGTGAAGAGACACAGGTGACAATGATCAGGGCGGCCCACAATCACACAGGAGGGAAAACCAGAGCAAGTAACACACATGGAGACACGGACAATCCATTTCCAAATAAAAGAGCAAAGAGGAGAGGCGGCTCCGGCGGGCTGAGCAGAGAGTCCCTGGCGGTGCTGCTGGAGCTTCTACACCAGGAAAGAAGACACGGATGGGGTGCCACAATAGAGACCTTGGTCTTCCTCTTCTGGCTGGCGAGAGGGGGACTCCCATTTGCAATCCTCTGCAGATGGGATTGTGAAAATGCCAAAGGGTTTGGTGTCATGTCCACACTAGGAGCATGTGCTGATATGCTCAGGGCCGAGGTTGTGCATGCTGCGCTTCCTGGGTTATGTGATACTCCTGCTAGAGCCTTCATATAAAAACACAAAGGCTCACAAAGAATATCATTATTATTATTACATTATATTGTTCAGTCAGTGGAGGAAATATGTTGTGAATAATCCTCTCTTTGAAACAGTTGTAGTCTAAAGCCTCATGTTTCCATGTTGATGGCATGCACAGGTGTTGTGATCAGTGATGTAGAATGGTTTGTATCTGATGAGCTGCCGGTCAGACATCCTGTGCATTTCATCACTGTTGCCATTATATGCTCTGTCAAGGTCTTGAAGAGTGCTTGTTTTTGTTTTTTGGGTGCTCTGGGTCGAAAAGTGTTAACAGATCTTTCAGTAACTGTATTCAGTTGTTGTTCTTTCAGTTTATTGACAGATTCCTGATTCTGCCTTTAGACTTTCCTCTTCAGACTTTCATCCTGAACTATCCACTTGCTTGGGATAGACAGATGTACCTTTTCAGGGGGCTTCAGAATCAGAATCAGAAATACTTTAACAATCCCAGAAGGGAAATTGCTTATGGCAGGGAGAGTGCTGGAGGCATGTGAAGAGAACGAAGGCTCTGGAGGTGTGGAGCTGTTTATTGGTGGTGCAATGTCATCATTTAATGAACCCTCAGGAGATGGAGGGGTCAAGTTTATTAAGGCATCAAGCTCACTTTTTCTGGAAAACTAAAGCTGCAATCAGCAGCTTGGACAATATATGTCAATGAACTGGGAACAATAGTGACCACGGTTTATGACAGAAGATGAGAAGTTGTAGCTCAAAATGTTACACCACTGAAGAAAGTAGAGGAGTTCTTCAAGACCCCCCTCAAGGCCTGCATCCAGGCAGGATGGGGCAGAACAAACCCACTTGTGCAGAGGTGTTGGGAGCCTGGGTCCTGTTAAAGTCACTCCCCCAAAAATCCCAACGTCACACCCCGCACGAGTTTGGTGGATTTACCCAGTGGGCAGCAGGAAGTCATCCTGTTTGCAGCGCTAAGAATATCCACACTGGTGATGAGCTGCTGTGGGACTATGGGGTGACTAGGAGGTGCTTTGGGGGGGAAGGGAATGATGTGTCCTGCTTGAGAGCTGAATTATTATAAATAATAATGACAAAAAAAGACCTGACCTTCCAGCTCCAAGATATAACCAATAAAACAAGATAACTGAGCACATGTTAAAAATGAAGCACATGCACTCGCACAAGATCGAGCTGAACAATCTGAATACATAGCAGTTTCAACTTGGCCCACTAGATGGAGCCAGTGGTTTCTAAGCCGGTGTGTCACCAAGTGGAGAAAAGTGGCTGCTGTTGAACAGGCCTTTATGCATCTATATGAACACCTTCAGAGCCGAAGTTTCAAATAAAACAATTGTTACTTGAAAAAAATGTCTGTGAATTAAACTGGTTTTATTGGAGACTTAAAGGTGAGTTCATAAACTTACACCCAAAAAAGAGAAACTCAAATAACAAAAGAAATAACATGGAAAAAAAACTGTGAATCCAGGAGAACAACTGCAGACACAGAGTGAGACAGGAACAAAGAGGACACACAGAGTGAGACAGGAACAAAGAGGACGCACAGAGTGAGACGGGAACAAAGAGGACGCACAGAGTGAGACCGGAACAAAGAGGACGCACAGAGTGAGACAGGAACAAAGAGGACACACAGAGTGAGACCGGAACAAAGAGGACACACAGAGTGAGACAGGAACAAAGAGGACACACAGACTGGAACAGACACACTGACCAAGGACCAGGAGAAGCTCGGGGATTATATACACAAGGACACAGGTGAGAACAATCAGGGTGGGGCAGCCGATCAACATGGAGTGGAAGCAGGTGAGCTCAGTCAGAGGAGGACTGGGAGTGTCTGGAGGAGCACAGGAGAAGAAGCAGCAACTACCAAGAGCCCTGAGCACAGTGTTCAAGAGTTAAGACACAGGTGACAACAATCATGGCGGAGCAGCTGAGCAACAAGGAGGGAAACACAAGAGGAAGGAAAGAGTCCTTTCACAATAAAACAGGATATCCAAGAAAACAACAAAGTACATGCAGCAGGAAGATGGAGGACGTAAAGGGAAACAAAGCTGACACAGCTGGCATCATGACATTAGTAACAGTTCAAATGCAGTAAACATGCTGCAGACATGTGTTCATAGATGAAGTCAAACATCAAATGTGCCGTCCCATTCACCTAAATGTTACTAAGAAGAGGACTTCCTGCTGCTCCTTAAACATGATGGTCTGCTGTGGGTCATGTCTTTGTTCTGCACATGTACAGCTAACATCTCCAGTGTTACACAAACACATCATGTGTTCCATTAGGAAAGCATGTGGAAGTCCCAAACCAGTTTCCCATTCAGGGAATTGGAATCCCCCGGATGATGCAACAGCAAACAGCAGCTTCCCTGAGGGGAAACTCAGGTAATAAGTGATGCTGCATCAGCTCTCACCTGTTTACAGCTCTGTCCCTTCATCCCTTCCTAGCAGACTTCACTCACATTCAATCTCTAACGATGGGCCGTCAACTAGTCCTGCACATGGCCCAGACACACTTTCTGGTTGTTAACTGACCATTAACCAACTATAGGGATCTTAGTCATGGTAGCTCCTGCAAGATCCACCTACAGAGGTCCTGAACACATAAAACTCAGATTCCAACCAGAACAGTGCAGAACTGAAGAAGCCACTCGGGGGAGTGGGAAACATCTTCAAAAACAGTCCTGGAGTCCAGCTGTCACGACTTGGTGTTATTTATGGTTTTTGATGTCCTTGTTTTGGGTTTTTCGTTTAATCTGTGCTTAGTTATTGTTATTTTCCTGTAGTTCTGGTGTTTTGTTTTCCTGGGTTTGTGTTTAGTTGTCTAGTCTTGTCTTGTGTTTCCTGTTTTACTTTGGTAGTCCTGTCCTCCCTGTGTATTGTCTGGAGTTTTGCTTCCTGTGTTTTCCCTCCTTGTATGATTACCTGCCCTGCCCTCATGTGTGTCACCTGTGCCTCGTTGTCTTCCCTGGTCCCTTTGTATATAGTCTGCGTCTTCCCCTTTGTCCTTGCTAGTTCGTCTCGTCTGGTGTAGGGTTTGTTTTGTTCCATGTTTCGTCCATGCCATGCCATGCCTAGATCCTTGCCTACTCCATGTACTTCTGCCTGACCCCACCAGGCTCCAGGTAGAAGCCTCGTTCATGCCTTGTTTTTGCTCTTGCCTTTTATGCCATGTGCCTTTTTTTCTGAATCTAGTTTTGCCACGCTAAGTGTGATTTTTGGTTTTGTATTGTCCTGCCCTCCTGGCCTGCTTACAGTTTTTAGAGTGTATATCAGTTCACCGTGCAGCATAGTGCTCATGAACAGTGAGCTGCTGAGACACACCGACATGTGGACTTTGCTTCTTCAGGGAAAACATTGAGATATATTTTCACACAGGTTGGTTTGATCCACTGACCTCTGCACTTAGGAGGCCAGTGCCTTATCCATTAGGCCACTGGGGCTAACATGTGCCTCCTCCATGTGTGTTAAGGTCTTCCCCTTCCTGGGTGATTCACAGGGGTGTGGGGTCAATCAGAGGTGCTGTAACCGTTGTGATTTGGAAGATGTACTCCAGACATTGACAAGAATTCTTAAAATAGGCACAAAATTCTTGGCTCTGTAAGACTAAAATGCAACTTAAAACATGACAGAAAACCTTCAATTAATCCATTTTGTTCTAAAACCAGAAATGAAAAACCACTAATTTAAGATTAAGTAACGTAAAATTAGAATTTAAGTCTATCTACTAAATTACCTTTAGGAAATGACACCTTAATCTGCACAAATGTAGTTAAAATAAGACATCATTCCTTAAAACAGTATAACAAATATAAGTGAAGTGGTCTTAAATCAAGACACCAAAAGTTTTTCATTCAATATATTGTATTTAATTCAAAACAGGACCACTTCCACATTCCAAAAAACATCAACAACAAATGTGACGAATGTGATGAACTTTTCTTAGAAAATCAAACACAAGCTTCTACAAACAAAGGGGCTCACTCACTCAGGGAAGGACTTCCACTCACCAATCGCTTCTTTTTAGTGGGGGGTCAAATCCTGCTCGTGGACTGAATGGTTGTGTACCTCTGTTTGCAGTACTGACAGGAGTGTAGAAATGCACTTTGGGTATGTGCAGGGCATAGTAATATGCCATGAGGTAGAGAAGTCCCTCATTAAGTCTGTCCATGGTGAAGGTGCTCACTGGAGTGTTTCCAACGGCGACCATGCAGTTGTCCTCAGAAACAAGCAGAACAGGAGAAGACAGGCCCCGCTGCCGCATGAACCCATCAGGATCCTCAGAAGTCTGGATGACACAAATAAATGAAGAAGATTAGAAAAACAGAACTTTGACCTGGATGAGGACATTAGTGAAATTCTATGGTCACAATAAATCCCCTTAGCATTCAGCCCTGCAAATGCTGACTGCAGCACAGCTAGAGCCAATGAAGTCAGTACTACATTAAGCACACTGTAGAAAACACTTCCCCTTCCCCTGGAACTTTGGAAATGATCAAAGTGTATCTCAAAGTAACTAAACTAAATATAAAATGTATGAAAAACAGGAATATATTATGAACAATCTTACCGAAAGGACATGGAAAAGAGCCTGGCTGCTTGAGCCCAGTTTCTTTGGTGGCATAGTGCTGGACGGACAGAGCAGTGGCAGGGCTCTGAAGACAGCTGTGATATGCTCCACTGGTTGAATGGAAAAGGCACAATACAACGTGGTACTATAAGTAACTGTAACATAAATAACTGAGACATTATTATGTAAAAAGAACTAAATGCATCATGACTTCACCTCCATTCAAAGTTTTTGGAGGCTTCATGGCCTTCTTCATCACACCATAAAACTGGACCTTTGAGTAGAAGCTTTTCCATCTGTTCTGCATCTCTGATATGTGCTGGAAGTTGGTTGGTTGGATAATTGGCAGCAGCTCGTCAAGCACCTGAAACAGATTCAGTGAAGAATTAAAAAAAGTCTAACATTCTATCTAAAATGATTCACCATCAGGCCAAACAAATCTATAATGTGTGAGACATATGAACATTATGCTATTTATGTCAGGCTACAAACTGAGTCATGTGAACTAAGTGGGACCAACATTACTTACGTGATCCAGTTCCCTGAAACAAGGGTAAGCCTCTAGAATCCTTTAAGACGTCAGAGGTGATGAAGCGTCTTTGAGACTCGGATTCAAGGTTCAGCAATTGAGTTACTGCAGCTTTGTTTGGCTTTTTGGACTTGTACATTTCTTGGAGGGTCTTGTAGTGTCCTGCTTGGATTTTCTGGCTGTCCAGACATCAACTGAACAAGCTGAAGACATTACAGGGACATTATGATGGAAAGAGGACATGAGATATCCAAACAAGCAAGTTGTCAGTATAATAAACTGAGTAAGTGGTAGCATTAATTCATTAATGTTTGTGTTGCTTGATATAAAAGTAAAATATTGGACCAGAGTACAGACACTCTTGGACACATAGTGAAACATTCCAAAGCTGCTGAATGTCCAGAATGTGTTGTGTGAGTTTTCAGGTAGGAGATCCACATGCAGGTTCACGAGCAGAGTCTTTATTCAAAAACAAGATTTAACTAAAAACATCCCCTTAGGGAGGAAGAAGGCCAACTGGACAGGCACTCGGCACGGCAGGACTGCAGAGGACGCCGGGAGGGAGGCTGGGAGGAAAAAGAAGGCAAGGTCAAAAAACAGCCAGGGAAAATACTCAGGAGAGCAGAACGGAAACGGTTCTTACGACGCGTGGTTAGCTGAAGAACAGGTGACTGGTGCAGAGGAGTGAGGCCCTTAAGAAGCGGCGCTGAAGAGGTGATTCATGACAGGTGCGTCTGCCCCACCCCGGCTCCACCTTGCAGTCACTGCCACACCGGAGCACCTGGGGAGAAAGGAGGAGGGAGAAGGAGACACAGCACATGTCGTGTGGTGGCCCACAGGGGGCAATGCTGCACCTTACCACACCACAGAATGTGCCATATGAATGAACTCAGCCAAAATTATATTTAATACAATACATACATTCTTCATCACTGCTGTCCCGTTTTGCACTGGGGTGCTGGCTCTAGGTGACACTGGGATGCCCATGGAACTAACAGGTGAATGTTCCAGAATAATGGTGGATGCACTGGAATCTCCAGAACTGACTTCTTGCCGTGGTTTCTTGGAAGGTGGAACTTTGGTTGCACCTCATGTTTGGCAGGGTATCTAGAGTCCTCTGTGGCTCTTGCGATGCAGATCATATCAGTCATAGTGTTTCTTATGAGTCGGCAAAAGAGCTCCTTGGATAAGGTCACATTGTGCTCAGTTCCCAGTCCTTTCTGCTCGAAGTAGGAGCGTCGCACCTGTTCAAGCTCACTGTCCGTGAACACCATGTATTCTGGGTTGGACATAGTCACAAATTTAGAAGTATTTGCCTCCTCTTTTGAAAGGTCACTGCCTCCAGTGGGGGAGATTGATTAATTTCCAGAGCAATATCCACCTAAAACACATTTACACAAACATTTATTGAGCATTTTTGTCATAGTCACATTATCATTTTGGGGAATGAAAAATAACTTATAACTTTTTGAAAAATGTATTTGAAACAGATAGTGATATTGAACCATGTGCTGTTTATCAGTCCTGTTATACTGTGACAGACAGATCTGACCTTTTCATTTTGATTCACTACAAGCCATATAGCCCGGCGCCTCCAGAAATGTTCAGGACCAGGAAAGAGGTCTTTAACGTCATCTCGGGAAAGCCATGGGATCAAGTCTTCTCCAATATTAGCAGCTGTAAAACAGAAAAGTTAGTCAGGGCCAAGAAACAGAGGTTATCATTAAATTCCTTCAGATTTTTACATAGTATGTGAGGATATTTTGTCAGCACCTGTTTCCACATTTTTTATTTCTTGCTACTTCTACTTCAAGAGTAGTATGTGAACTTAACATCATGTATTCATGTCTTACAAATGACCAGTTGTTGCTGTATTTTCAGTGTTTACAGTCCTTGACATTGAGAGAATGGCCACACAGCTCAATGAGACATAAGCTATTACTAGATTAGCCCGTTTTATGTGTTTTAGCTGCTAAACTTTAGCCGTAAATCCACAACTTGTTAAGCTAGGCTAACTACATTAACTCACCATTAACACCAGCACAACATCAAAGTAACCCTTGTAGCATACCTCTGACTGTGGCAGGTGTAACCTCGTCCAGTTTGTCCATTTTATGAGTCTGACATCCACAGTTTGTTGAGAATTATGATTTCACAGCAGCAGCAGGTAACCTCTAGCTCAGGGGTGGGCAATTATTTTTTGCGAGGGCCACATAGACTTCGGTTAGAAAAACAAAGGGCCACATTTCTTTCATAAATAATAATATGAATTGAATTGGAGATCACTGGCACAGTATCTACCTTTATAAATATGCTCTTGTTACATTTTCATCACTGTAAGCAGTGTTTCCCACAGACCAGTGTGTGGGGGCATCTCGGTGTCACATCGGTCGGAGAGTTGGTCATTGGGGTTTATAAAGGTTAAATATACACCTGCATGCTCATCTATGACAGTTTTAAAGCTACAAGAAGCATTTTGAATGGATTCAGTTAAATCTTAATTCCCTCAGTTAGTTCTGGGTGATAAGATGAATAAATACATGCTTACTTGAACCCTGCCTGGACCTTCCCCCACCTCAGCTCCATACATTACAGGCCAGTAGAATGAGTTTGCTCAGACAGACCTGTCCTTTCTCCTGTTTCCTGGATGACTCACCAAACTGAAATGAAAGTTCTTACTTTAATTTGAGCCTAGTTTAGTTCTAATCTAAGGAATGAATTACACAAACATCTGAAGCTGAAGGTTTTTATTTCACTATATGAACTCAACACTGACCTCATGTGTCCGCCTGTTCTTGTTCTGTAAAATGACATTTTCTGGTGAAATAAAGGTTCAAATAAATAATGTGATTTAACCACATAATAGCATATAAAACTATAATCAGATATATGGAACTACTAAAGTTACACCAAGGTAACTAACTGATTCATAAATGGCTGCGCGATGTTCCATTATCAAGAACGTTGGCCGTCTTCTCTGTGAACATATCCGCCGGTCCGGGTTTTCCTTCAACAGTCATGGTGCATTGAAAGGAGGAGCGGGCGGATCAGCTGCTCTCGGTGTGTGCGCGTGCATGTGCGCTTATGTGTGTGAACGCGGACGGGAGGAGAGAGAGAGTTGCGCAGAGTTGAATGAATGGAAAGATAGATATATTATAAAATCGCATTGGCGGAAAAAACACCACAGAATCAGTGTGTGGCGGAGGGAGTTGATGATGTGAACCGGTCTGTGTGTTTACTGCTCTCTCCTCTGTCCTCTGTGTGTGTCCAGGTCCACTGAGTGTTGCTGGTTGTATGTTGAAACACACTCCGCACAGAGCAGCAGATGATGTGAAGATATTTTTACAGAAGAAAACCATTAGAGTTCAAACTAGTTTTAAAAGCTCTGAAAGTTGGACAAGGTCTGAGCTTTTTAAGAGCAGATGTCGGCTGCAGCTCCGCGGAAACATCTGAATGCGCCGTGGCGTTTCTTCACGCTTTACCGTACATTTCAGCATAGTCGCGCAGCATTTTTAAAGTGTACACAGCGCGTCTCTCCAAAGAGTAGATGGGATGACGCAGTGCTGCAGCTTAGAAGAAACGAGGGTGGGAAAAACGTTAGCGGTGATGCCGTGCTGACAGCTGACTCTTGCTGCCTTCTTCTTTTCTTTCTTCTTCTGTTTCTTCTTCTATTGTGCGCACGGTCCGCGGGCCGTACTTTGCCCAGGTCTGCGTTAGCCAGTCGTTAGACACACCTGGCCCAGGCAGCCAGAACATCACAGGTAAGGATGGACACATTTAGTGCTATTGTTTGTTTGACCCAGACCCACTGAGGTCCTCCTCCACATATAAAGCATGTTTCCCACCAACAGGTAGAACTGATGAAGCTGCTTGGAGGATCAGAGAAACGTCTTCAAGAAAACTCTACAAGTCCAGACGCCTTGCTTCAATCTTCTCTATGAACATGAGCTGGATGACATGTAAACATACAGTGTGCTCTTTGTAATCTGTATTCTGGCTCTAAAACAAGTGCCCCTTGTGAGGGTTGAAGTCACAATCTTCAGATTATGAGGCTGACTCGCTGCCTACTGCACTAACGAGGCTCAGAAACAGGTGAAATATGGTCTTTTCTCTTTTTCTTTTTTAAATAAAGACATCTACAGGGCTCATGCTGGCTACTGCACCAACAAACATTCTTAATTCAAATCAAATGAGTGTGTTCTATAAAAAGGCTCTAAAGGTAAAACATCACAGTAATTCTTCCTGGGACACCTTCACTACCAGTGATGGTAAGTGCTCTTGTTTCAAATGTGATGTGCACTGTACCACTGAAGCTCGTCTGTGAAGTGTAGAGCCTCTGTGTGTATGTCACAGTGATGTTAACAGAAGTCAGATAGGTCTGTTAACACATGCTGAACAACAGCATAGATGTGAAGGTGAGTATATGTACCCTCACCAATGCTGTGAAACGCTGACATCTAGTGGTGCCATCGCAGGTTGCAGCCTCCTCATTCCAAAATCAATCCCTCCTCCACATAAAGTCAAAAGTTCATTATTCGCCTCATTACATGAGAGGTTGTGTGTAATGACGCGGCTCACCAGCAGAGGGCGTGTGACGGAGCAACAAGCAGGAAACTACAGGGGAGAAGAGACACAAGCATCCACAGATCAGAACAGACACTCAGCTCTTCTCTCTGAGACCATGATGATACCGTCACATATCATCACTGCACATGTTTTTGGCTGCACGTCTGGAAATGAGAGGAGACAGAACATTATCATACATGTTGCATAAGTAAAGTCACATGACATGCACCACTGTAAACAAAGGAAACCACATATTCTCAGACTCTTAGAGCATAGAGCTGAAGGATGAATGTAAGACAGCAGTTTGTTGCTCTCCGACTTTTCTGCCAACAACAGTGAACATGGTCTGGACCAGGGTCCCTTTAGCCACCAGGCTCTTGATGGCCTCCACATCGTATCCTCCGGCAGCCAGAGCCTTGGATGGAATTTTGGGGGATGAGGACTTGAAAATGCTATATGATGGTGTTAATTCAGACTGCAGCAGGTGAACGTGAAATATCTGGAGCATTAGTGTCGATATGTGGAGACACCTTAGCACAACATGAGCTTTGTGGATTTAAAGAGGCTGTTGGTTTCGCCTAGAGTAAGTGCCGGCAGTGTGAATGTTCATTTAAGGACACGCAAATGTATTTTGACCAAGACAACTTTGAACTAAGGACACTAGAAAGACATGTTCGGCAGTGCAGTGACATTGAGAAGCAAATACAGAGGATCTTAGGAACAGTTTAAAGACTACATTTGGCATCAACAGGAAGAGCAAGCTGGTAGAATTTCCAGCCTTTAACTTGATTGAACAAACACCTCAGGATATGATGCATGTAATTCTTGAAGGCATTGCTCCATTAGAAATAAAGTGTGTGTTAAACATTCAGTTCTTTTAGGTCAACTAGACTTGGATGCCCTCAATACTGCATTAACTGGATTTCCCTACTCTCCGCTTGATGTCAGAGACAAACCAAGCCCTATAGCTTACAGCACATTAGCTTCAAGTGACAGTAAACTGAAGCAATCCTCAGGCCAAATGACTGTTCATTTATTATTGATACAGCTACAGATACTGAGTACTACAAATTCATCCTTGAACTCATAGAAAGTGTTCAGATGTTGTTTGCTCCTGTCATTGGTCTACAGACAATTAGCAGGTTAAAGAGACTGAACAGCATTTAAAACATCTGAAATGTCTTTTCCCTGATAACAATATTTATATCTGATTCATGCTCCATCGCAGATAGAACTCCTGGGACCGATGGTCCGTCACATGTGCATGAGGTTTGAATCAATACATTGTTTTTTCAAACAGTGGGCTGCAAAGGTCTTTAGTAAGGCATAATCAAATGTATGAGTGTTGTCAAAATGTAAGTCATCCTGAACACCCAATGTTTTTCAATGAGTGTGCATCGGGACCAACTTCAGAAATACGCAGCATGTCATATTTGAAAGAAAAACAAGGGCTTTCCTCGGAAATGATGACACAAACAATGCAGTGTCTGTTGAATGGATTCATCTAAATGGTAATAAATATGTACGGAGAAGACATTACTTGTAACTGCTGTTAATTCCAGTGATTTACCTGAGTTTGGACTCGTGAGCAACATCTATGTAATTAACTGGTGGTTATATTGTTTTGAGCTGCAGCAGCATAATACTGTCTGCTATGATAGAAATTACATGGCATATTCAATAGAGAGGCCAAACATGGCACAAGCAACTGAACTCATAACATCTGAGGATCTGTTAGATTCCACTCCCTGTTATAGTTCTACTCACAAGGATGTGACATGTCCCCACAAAATATTACCTGGCAGCTGTGCTTGGGCTACACAGAGCCTCATCTGAGAGGCTGTAACAGGTGCAGTTTTTAATCGGTTTGCCTCGGTGGTTTTCGTTGTTTCGTGATTGTTCTTTCTGTATGAAAATAACTGTAACACTAATCTGAAACAGCAGATCAACAGTCAGTCGAATGCTGATGCTGCAGTATACTGAACAAGCATGTTCTTTGCTACATTGTGATTCAGGGTGCAGGTGAAGCAAGGGTCATTTCATTTTTTGCCATTTTGGGTCATTTTGTTCTGTTTGTGGACAATGCACATTTACAGCATGGTTATTTGTATTATTTGTATGTTCTATAGACCAGTCTGCTGTCATTTTAACAAGATGCTGGGTATGAACCAATTCTGTCAGGTACAGATGGCAGCAATGAAATAATAATAAAAAGTGTTCATTGTTCTTGTTTAGTTTTTCTTAAATTGAGGAGTTGTGTGAATGCTCTTACTCTTATAATAAGTCTTGTTGCTCCACTGGGATTTATTATAAAACATGTTTTCATCTGTTTCTGGTTCTTTTTACCTCAAAATTAGCTGAAATATCAAGAAAAACTTACCATACCTTCCTAAAATGAGATATAAAATCTAATGTAAAACAAGCTTGATGAGATCAATATTCTTTCTGGACAAACATTAAGACTCATTTCCTTGATACAAGGCTTTTTTTACTTTCCTGAAATTCCTTTTTTGCAGTGTAAGAAGGTATATATATATAGGGTATAGCTGTATATAGAACACAATATGGCTGCATGAATATAAGATTGGGACGACATGTTGCCACACAAGTGGCTGGCATAGATGTAAGTATTTACCATAACTCAATAACATGCTTCATACCGATGAAGTGTGATGGGATCATTCCACACGGCACACCTGATGAAGGGTTCAGAGCTCCAGTGAACAGCTACCAAATGTAAATGTAACACTCAGAACCACCTCCAGGACTTTGATCTGCTGGATTAGTCATGGAGGAACCAGGAACAGGACTCACCTGGACATGCAGCTGCTTGTCAGCCCTTTGTTCCATTATATATGAGCCAGCAGAAATGTGTGTGTATGAAAATGTCTACAGCTCCCGAATGGTTAATGCCACACTTTTGTCCAAACACTTGAATTAAAGCAGAAAGTCTGGACTTCACTCACATCTTGACTGTTTCATTTCAGCTTCAATCAGGAGGACTTCTCTGGCCTCCAGAGCTCAGCTCTGGTCCTCTGGTTCCAGCCTTGGTCCTCCACTCACTGTGATCCTTTGTTGTACCAGGTGTAGTTTTGGTGGCTACACATGTGTTCAGAAACTGTTCTGTTGTAGCAGCTGAGCTTTACTCCAATCCACTGTCACCACAAACACTTTCCCCTCTCTGTTCTTCTTCTTCCTCTGCCTCTTCTTCTTCTGTGGTGTTTTCTGGCAGCTGACATCCACACAGTGACATTTCTGCCTCCTCCTGTCTTCAGTCAGACTGTTTCTCTCACAGTCTGTAGAGAGAAGCTGACATTGTTGCACTGATTAACCTCAACCACACACACCTGTGTGAGCCGCACCATCATTCTAACAGTTCCATTGTTACACTGAGTGACAGCAAAGCAGTGAGCCCCCTGCTGGTGATCAGCTGCATGTACCAGAAGCAGACAGAGATTTCTGATATGATGTTAAAGGTGTCACAGAGGAGGATCCGACTGTCTGACCTCTGATTCTTCTGTCAGCATCAGACACATCACAGTTTGATCAGTTTTCAGATCACACACAGCAGCATCAGTAACACTGAGCAGACATTACACACTCCATCAAACACACACACACACACTGCTCACTTATAACAGGGATAATAAGTAAAGTTCTTTACAATAAATTCACATTCACATTTTATTATCACTTCACACATGGCACAGTATATATGACAGAGAGTTAAAGGTGGAATATGTAGTCAGAGTAATACCAAATATTGACACTAGGTGGCAGCACTTCAGCCTCCATCCACTGCTGCACTACCAGCACCACTCTCAGTGCTTTTTGTTTCCATTGACTGTACAACATGATTCAATCCATGTTATTTATATGAAAAACTATGTGTAGTGTTTCTATGTGTGTAGCTGACATGTTGCTCAGCTTCCATTGGACACATATACTAGATGGAAGCTGCAGCAGGATTGGCTGATGACTGATCACAGGTGTGAACAATCAGCCGGTGACGAGTGGAGCAGGAGCAGCTGCCCATGCTGCAGAGACACAAACAGCAGCAGCACTCTGTGACCCATGTCCACTCTGTGTGTCCTCCAGACAGTCTTCCTCATGTCTCTGCTCATGTCTTTATCAGGACAGCAGTCAGGTCCAGCCCTCTGGGGGATTTCTGCTCTCACTGTTAACTCTGATTTCCTGATAGCAGCACTCACACAGCTCAATGCTGAAGAATCAGATCCTTTCATGAATATGTACTGCAGCTAATACAGCAGTAAACATTCACCCCTTCACTCACACACAAAGAAGGAGAAAAAGACCAACAACAACAACCAGGAAGTACCCAGACCATGACACTCAGTCCATGTTAGACACACAAATGTTCTCTTGCTGCCTCATATATCCACCCACTGACAGTTACCATGGTAACCAGGTCATCAGTGGTTCTGGTCATCTGTTCTGTTAGTATCTTAAGTGACTGCAGACAGTGTTGTTAGATGTGTTTATGTTTTACGAGTGTTCACAAAGTGAGAGAAACATGTATTAGCATGTTGCTAACAGACGCTAATTCCATGTTGTCTGTGTTACCTTAAAGCTAGACTCATAACCAGAGAGTAAGTACGCTTATATGAAGTTATGAGGTTAAGTTGGTTACATGTGTGACTGTGAAATGAAAATGCATTTGTTTATTTCTGAACAGAATGTTTGAGATTAGTGCAGCATATACATTGAAAATGTTTGGATGTTTGTATTTGGAATCAAAGCAGAACATAAGCAGAGAGCCAGACAAAATGGTGAACTAGAACAGAGCAAATGTACTGCTGAAAATGTCCTGAGCTCATGCGTCTTACTGTACAACAACGAGAGTGGAAAGACACACAACTGTCCTCACCGGGATTATGGCTGTAAATTGTGTGCATAGACAAGAAGTTGTATGTGTCCAGGTCAGGGCAGACATTCAGCTTGTAGCTGATTGACTAACTTACTACAATGAGACATTGTTTGTGTGTTTGCTGCAGTTTGAGTTGTTGATCCCACAAATCCAAAGTGTTACTGTTCATTTGACCTGTGTGCCTGTAAGGAGACACTGAAAACATGGCATCTTCTGACAGCTTTAGGAGCCACCTGGACCACAACATTATATTAGACTGTGATGGAGATGCTATCCATCTGTGATATTAGCACAACAGTGATTCTTTTCCATTTGTCTAATACAATATTTAGCAGCAAAAAGACTGTTGAGGCCTCACAAAGTGAGGAAGGTCTAAAAGTATGAACTAACCTTCAGCATGATACCTTGATGCTTCACATCAGTCTTTCTGCTTCTCTTGTGCTGTCTGACATGTACTGAAGTCTCACTTTCTGTTTGAGGAACATACTCTTCCTCACTGATCTCACAAAGTGATGAAGACTCTTCTGATGTGTTTTCAGCCTAACATGAATGAAAGGTTGATTTTTATTGTTCATGTCTTGGATGTTTAGTAGTTGTCAGATCACGGTTTGGAAGAGGCTCCACAAAGAAGAACATTTCAGTGCCTGTCTAAATGAACCATCACAGTGGACTTGTGTTTGTAATCGCATGTCATTCACTGCCATGCAGCCAGCTGTGTAGTAATACTGCTGATAGAAGTGTCAGTGACAGCAGCAATTAATTCAAATTAAATTAATTAAAATTAGTGAGAGCAGGGAATTCTGCCTATCATTCTGGAATACTGATGTCTATACTGGAATGCTGCCACTTATTCTAGATTTCTGCTTTTCATTCTGGAATTTTGACTTTGACTTAACTTTCTGTGATAGCTGTCTGTCAAACGCAGGCTCTGGTCGGCAGCAGATTTACCTTCGAATGAAATGGAAACAAGTAAAGGAGCACCAACACCAAACTGGACAGGACAACCTGGACAAGACCATGCACTCATGGACAGAACCAACCTGGGTCGTCAGACTCTTCATTGTTACCTTTTCCTAGTTGTTGTGGCCGAGTGGTTAAGGCGATGGACTTGAAATCCGTTGGGGTTTCCCCGCGCAGGTTCGAATCCTGCCAACAACGGTTCTTTTCATCTCCAAGATCACTTTATGCTCCTCCATGTCTGAGGACACAGTCCATCTGACACTTCCAAAAACTGTCATTTTAAAATGGCTGAACGAGAGCAACTGGTGTGCAATGAGGAGGCAAAGGATAAAACGTCCCAGCACATTTCAAACCCAGTTTCACCCTGAGGCAGAGACTGCTTCACCTTAAGGACAAAACACCTGGGAAAGGCAGATCTCAAGGGTACTACAATAGTCAGAATGGTTCATCATGTGGTGACCAGATGAAAATCTCATCTCTGATCAAGACTTGTTGAGATAGCATAGACAGACCACACTCTGAGTCTGTCCACATCAGTGTCAGTGAAGATTTCAGATTGTTTCATTAAGTGTTCATCCTTGAGCTTTTCCAAACTTGTTGTGGACAGCATGCTGTCATGTCAGGATGGCCGAGCGGTCCAAGGCGCTGCGTTCAGGTCGCAGTCTCCACTGTTTTATCTTATCTTATCTTCTCTTATCACTCTCTGACACAGTGCTCGAGTAGGATATCTAGTGGTGAATAAAATGAATTGCGGTGCGTGTTATTGGTTCATGGATTGTTTGGGATTTGGATCTCCATGCACATGCACACTAGTGTAGTCTCGTTCGACCACACATGGTTGAATGGTTTCAGGCTGACACAATAAAATACATTACCACTTTCAGTTTCACTGCACGAAGTTGTTATACAAAGTGACATTTGAGGTCAGGGTGTCCGCGGGGTCTTAAAAGTATTAAAGTTGATGAATCAACTGTGGGAAAATGAAGGCCCTTAAAGTATTGAAAAGTCTTAATCTTAATTTGAAGCGTGTGTGCAGAACTCATACAGCCCTTCACTGCAGCCTCACACAAACAGACAGACAGACCAGGGTTTAAAGACGTTCTCGCTGCTGAACAGCAGAATCCGCAGTTCAGGTGGAACATGCAGCGGAGGAGCCGGATTTGTTGCTACTATGTGGGTTTTGCTAATTTGCTGTTGACCTGAATGAGTGACGATAACGAGCCGGTCATGTTCAGGGAGGGGGCGTGACGTGTTCGTAGCATCATAACAGACTGAACAGCAGGTCTGAGGACAGTGTTATCTGACCTGTGAGGTTCATCCATGAAGGCTGAGTCACTCTGACTGACAGCAGTCAGCTGGTTTAAGGAGTTATAGAACATGTTACATGACGAACGCCCATTTTAAAAAGTATGTTATTATCCTTGCTATAGGGACCCATTGTCTGCCAGGATGATATCTGCATACAGCTAAAACTGTAACAGACAGAATGAAGAGTCTGTCAGCTGGAGCTCAGCTTTAGAAAGAGAGGAGACAGAGGCAGAGAGGAAGAGAGGTGAGGAAGATGAGAGAAGAGATACTGTAGCTGCATTAGAAACATGTTGAAGAAAACAAAATATATATCTCAATCACCACTATTAAATAAATAATAGTGTATATAATTTTAATCATTTTTTAATTCACATTGGCACATTGGTAAAAAGAAAAAGAGAAAAGACCGTTTCAGCTCTTTCTGAGCCTCGTTAGTGCAGTAGGCAGCGAGTCAGTCTCATCATCTGAAGATTGTGACTTCAACCCTCACAAGGGGCACTTGTTTTAGAGCCAGAATACAGATCACAAAGAGCACACTGTATGTTTACATGTCATCCAGGTCATGTTCATAGAGAGCGTCTGGACTTTTTTTCTTTTTTCTTTTTCAAGTTTTCTTGAAGACGTTCTCTGCTCCTCCAAGCAGCTTCATCAGTTCTAACTGTTTGGTGGGAAAAATGGTTTATATGTGGTGGAGGTGGGTCTGGGTGAAAGTCACTCTTCCAAGCATGTTCCTGCTTGCGTAAGTGTTCATACTAAAGTCACACTGTTTCTCAGCATAAACCACAGAATGGCCGTACACGGAACCCGCAACCATGGCGTTATTAGCACCACGCTCTGACCAACTGAGCTGACGGCCCTGACAAAGTTTAACACACCTGTCATTTCGTCGGAAAAACAAGAGAAAATGATAACCCAGAAAACAGAATGTTGTTTTGTTCAGAAAGAAGTGCATTCAGACGAAAAAGCAGCTGCAGGAGGAGAGCTGGCCCAGTTGGTTCAGGAAGCAGTGCAGCTGTGTTCATTGATCAGCGCAGCACGTTGGTTAGCTGAGAAAAACTCAGTTTATTCAGGAGTTTACATCGAGACACCTGGACTGAAGGATGTTGAACACCACAGCAAGGACACTTTTTGAGGTTACAACTCTGACATGAAGGCATTATGTGATGTCATCAAAAACACCCTACAATGTCATCATCC